>NC_054711.1:28907723-29043071 GCF_016097555.1 Gigantopelta aegis
TTCCTTATTCCTTCTTAGCCAGAGCTATTATTTGTGAAATCACTAAAATTATCAGTAAAAAGTACACAGGCTTGTCAAGAAAGGAATGTAACGTTTGTAAACTGAACGCCCCTCAAATGAAAGAAAAAGAAAGAAATGTCTGATTTAATGACGCACTCAACACATTTTATTTACGGTTATATGGCGTCAGACATATGGTTAAGGACCACACCGTTATTGAGAGAGAAAACCCGCTATTGCCACTTCATGGGCTACTCTTTTCGATTAGCAGCAAAGGATCTTTTATATGCACCATCCCACAGACAGGGTAGTACATCCCACGGCCTTTGATATACCAGTAGTGGTGCACTGGCTGGAACGAGAAATAGCCCAATGGGCTCACCGACGGGGATCGACCCCTGACCGACCGCGCATCCAGCGAGCGCTTTACCACTGGGCTACGTCCCGCCCCTCCCCCCTCGAATCAAACACACGAAGCACAATAAATCATACTTGTGGGCATTATTACTTTGATTCTCTATATCTCCTAAACGGTTGATTTTAGACCCCATAAATATTATACCAAAGAATCAAAATATCTTGTTAAAAATATATTGCGACTCGCCTATGACGTCATAACGTAAATGTGACGTCATATGGCGTCATTAAGGCTCAAAATATCTCATATTTAAAGTAAATAGGTAGGCCTATAGTTTCCAGCAGATACGATACTATATTCGTACATTTATCCACTGATTACCAAATAATACGTAATCCTTAATATTGTAATATCACAAAAGAAACGTAGGATGATAACGTATTGACAGGTTCAGACATATTGTCTCGAAGGAAAGCGAATGTCTAAAATAGTGCCACTAATTAAAAACAAATGTCCCAATATGGCTTCCAGTATAATATCAGATAATTTATGTTGAATTTATTCAATAGAATAATTCAAATCTTAATCAACCCACACTTAGAGTCCGTCCCATTCTCCTTCAAAAATGTTTGGGGTTTTTTGTAAATAATTTCAGTTTGATTGGACGTAATAAGAAAAGTGGAAGTGTTTTTGCCATAGCAAAAACCCCCACTATTTTGCGTGCAGTTAAAAAAAAAAACCGGTTCAGAAATAAAAATAACTTGAAGTAAAAAAGGCGTTTCGGTTGGGAAGGACTATATGTCCAAGTCATCTAATTATGTGGTATCTACAAACATATTTTGGCATCTGACACATTTTGCTTTGCAATCACCATATTCACTGGAGTTCAATTGTCTAAAGTCACAATATGTTCTTACAATGGCACCTTATAAGCTTGTGAGATTGTGAGGTGATACCTTGGCGTAGGTTCAGATGTTCCCCAAATGAAGAGTCATGCTACGATTTATGGCTTCAGGTCACCCTCCTTTGCCATTCAAATTTGTACCTGATAATACCGATATACTTGATAAATGTGATACCTGGCTGCATCTGACTTTAGCGGAAGGTGTGTACTTCCACAAGTACCTATCAGCATTAAGTGGCGCACATTTCCCAACTACAAATAGCCATGAGGTGGTACACCAACCACGAATGTATAAGAATGAGAAGATGGGAAATACATTTCCCCAAATCAGATACCTAGCTGTCAAATTTATCGAACAGATTTTTTTAATTATAAAGGTCATGTTTGACCTAGCCCAACATATTCCCTTTTCTTTATTTTTATGGCAAATTGGTACAGCAGTAAGGAGAAAATGTTGACCTGGCATCCCTCTAGCAACATGCAGGCCCGAAAGTTATAGGGGTGTGGGGGGGGTGGTGTGCGTAATCGACGACCCAAAGGGCCGGAGTTGCTAGTGGGGTCCAGGGACATGCCCCCCGAATTTTTTTTTAATCTAGAATGCAGGAGATGCATTTTCCTGCATTCTGGGAAGTAAATTTGTCACATCGTCGGACTATTTTTTTTTTTTTACACATCCACGGATGGACCTCAGCAGACTATGGGGGTGCGTACGCACCCCTCGCACCCCCCCCCCCCCCCCCCCCCCTGCGTACGGGCCTGACATATGTGGTGTATTTTACCTTTAGCTGATGGACCAATATAGCTACCAAAATCTTAATGAGCCACATTTATTTTGGCGCAGTGCCATCATCTCACGCAAATTAAAAAGACATATTTGATAGAAGAAATGTTGTGGAATCTTGAACTTCAGTTGAAATAGAGATACTCAATTTTATTCCAACTTTTAAATTTACTTACCTGAGATATTTATATTGTTGCATGTCTACTTACTTTGTTTTAATTTAACTTTCGAATTTTTATATTCGTATGATCATTGTTCATGTACCTGCCATTGTTTGACACTTAGTAGTCGATGTGCAGTGAAACAATCAGTCTCTTTCATCAATACCAAAATAAAATGAATAAACTGGACAATACAGATATTCAAACTAACAATAGCCTCCAAACTAAGATAATTGACAAAAGTGATATCTTCACCATTCCAATAGTTAGTTTTACCTTCGTGTTAAGCAATATTCATTGTTGTTAAGGTTTTGTTGTCTGCTTCTGAAAAACCTTAGGGCGTGCTTATTGTTTTCTAATTTAATAATAAAACTCCATATAAATTTTGGACAGAAATTGTTTAATCAAAGTTATGACATTCAAAGACTCATTAATGCTTTCCAAATTTTTTTATGACCGACATTTAGAGACTAACTCCAGATACGATACATCACTGACTAAATTATCTATAGCTACACTATTTTGATGATTTTGTACAAACCTTTTCATGTTTTTGGTGAACATATTGTACATATTTTTCATCATTAAGATGAACATAGTGGATGTGACAACTGAAGGATGTGCCTATATTGGGTGCCACAGTCGTAGAAGGATATGTTCATCATTAAGATGAACATAGTGCATGTGACAACTGAAGGATGTGCCTATATTGGGCGCCACAGGTGTAGAAGGATATGCTTAACTTTTCGCGAACACCTGATAAACAGAGATCCAAGAGTGCGTGTTATCAAAGCTGTATGCAAATACATCCACAGAATTCTGTTTTGTGCAAATTGTAATTTGTCAAACCCTCTTGAAAGCAATCTACCTGCAAGACAGGTCTGGAAGGATGTATTGTTCTAGGGAGTGGCAGTCAACCTATAACCTGCAAGACAGGTCTGAAAGGATGTATTGTTCTAGGGAGTGGCAGTCAACCTATAACCTGCAAGACAGGTCTGGAAGGATGTATTGTTCTAGGGAGTGGCAGTCAACCTATAACCTGCAAGACAGGTCTGGAAGGATGTATTGTTCTAGGGAGTGGCAGTCAACCTATAACCTGCAAGACAGGTCTGGAAGGATGTATTGTTCTAGGGAGTGGCAGTCAACCTATAACCTGCAAGACAGGTCTGAAAGGATGTATTGTTCTAGGGAGTGGCAGTCAACCTATAACCTGCAAGACAGGTCTGAAAGGATGTATTGTTCTAGGGAGTGGCAGTCAACCTATAACCTGCAAGACAGGTCTGGAAGGATGTATTGTTCTAGGGAGTGGCAGTCAACCTATAACCTGCAAGACAGGTCTGGAAGGATGTATTGTTCTAGGGAGTGGCAGTCAATCTATAACCAAAGTAGTCACTACACTGTCAAAATGTACCTTTGATTATGCTGTGTGTATAGATACGAATTTTGATTATGGTAATAGCTTTGTTGTTCAGAGTAGATAGAAAGTTGCGGGCAAACGGTATACAAATATTAATGCAGATTAAGACACCAACGTTCTGCTAGTCTAGACACCCCCGCTAAAATGCTAGTCTAGACACCCCCGTTAAAATGCCAGTATAGACACACCCGCTAAAATGCTAGTCAAGACACCCCCGTTAAAATGCCAATATAGACACACCCGCTAAAATGCTAGTCTAGACACCCCCGTTAAAATGCCAATATAGACACACCCGCTAAAATGCTAGTCTAGACACCCCCGTTAAAATGCCAATATAGACACACCCGCTAGAATGCTAGTCTAGACACCCCCGTTAAAATGCCAATATAGACACACCCGCTAAAATGCTAGTCAAGACACCCTTGCTAAAATGCCAATATAGACACACCCGCTAAAATGCTAGTCTAGACACCCTTGCTAAAATGCCAATACAGACACCCATACTAAACTGCCAATATCGACACCCACGCTAAAATGCCAGTCTAGACACCCACGTTAAAATGCCAATATAGACACCCCCGTTAAAATGCCAATGTAGACACTCCCGTTAAAATGCTTGTCTAGACACCCCCGTTAAAATGCCAGTCTAGTCACCCCCGTTAAAATGCCAATATAGATACCCCCGTTAAAATGCCAGTCTAGATACCCCCGCTAAAATGCCAGTCTAGACACCCCCGCTAAAATGCCAGTCTAGACACCCCCGCTGAAATGCCAATATAGACACCCCCGCTAAAATGCCAATATAGACACCCCCGCTAAAATGCCAATATAGACACCCCCGCTAAAATGCCAGTATAGACCCCCCCCCCGCTAAAACGCTAGTCTAGACCCCCACCCGCTAAAATGCCAGTGTAGACACCCCCACTAAAATGCTCGTCTAGATACCCCTGCTAAAATGCCAATATCAGAGGCGGTAATTTTGCGATAGTTATAATTTTATTATATATTAATTTTAATTTTTTTACGATCCCCCTCCAAACCTCCCTCAAAGTTCCCTTGGCATTCCACTTCATGTCACTGCCCCCCCCCCCCCAAATGGATTTTCTGGATCCGCCACTGAATATAGACACCCTGCTAAACTTCCTACACACGCGCTTGTTGTAACGAGCAACAATAGGTAGTTTATATAATGCAATTTTAAACGTTGCGCTATGGCAAAACGGACCCGACACATTTTTAAACGGTCCCGATAGTCACGCTAGTGAATCTATTTTTAAATGTTGGATTAACCCAGTCAGTATTTACTAGACACTTTAGTTTGCTGGCTGACATCATTTGCATATACCAAAGTTCAAGTTATGCTTTCGTAATATTTCAACCAATAAAAAGAGCCATCTAATAACGCATGCGCACTTATTCACAATAGTGGCCTTGAGATACTTACAGCAGGATACCTCTGTTAAAAAGCATGCAATGTGCGGAGCTGTAGTTAATGTGGTAGGGGTCACAACATCTGGTCCACGTTATTTTCGTTTCATTATTTACTACTTTCTAATTATTGATTTTATTAGCCATAGAACTAATATAATAATTCACTCGAACTTAAGTGGGATATAAGTCAGTTATACCCTCAATTACTAGTGTATCGGTGAATATCCCAACAGTTTTGGTCGTGAGAATCTCCTCGGCTTCGCCTCGGAGGCAAACAACCAAAACTGTACGGATATTCACCGATACACCTCGAGAAGTGTGGGTATAACTATTATGCCGGTGACAGACTACCACGTCAGCGGCGCGTAACTTCAACGTAGTAAGGCGTAGCTCGGCTGCAATTTAAGCTAGCTGGTGACAGACTATATCCAGGTAAAAGCGTAAGAGAAGCGTACATCTCTCTACGAATGCCATGACAGAAGTGACCACTGCATGTGCAGAGGGTAGGATCCACGATTGTGCAAAAAGGTGGTTTCCATTAATGAATATGTAATGTCACTGGGTGAGTATGTGAGTTGTATATTGATTTATTTTATCAATATGCACATGTCATAATGACATTAGTGAGGGAATGTCATTTTCATTTTTATGTTAGTACCCTGTTTAATTATCCTATGATTTTAAATTTCCTAAGGGATGAGATGGAAATG
The DNA here is from genome assembly GCF_016097555.1 of Gigantopelta aegis. NCBI lineage: Eukaryota > Metazoa > Mollusca > Gastropoda > Neomphalida > Peltospiridae > Gigantopelta > Gigantopelta aegis. Next base: position 28,913,486 of record NC_054711.1, read on the forward strand.
ACACTACCACCCCACCCCACCTTCACCCCCCTGAAATCGCCTATGGTACAATAATTATCCGAAGTTGCTTATTGCATACCTCGATTATTTGTAGTGTGGCGTAGAGCATAAAAATCGACCCGAAAGTGATCACAACGCGCATCCTATAGTACTGTCGGAAACAGAATAAAAATGATTTTCGTCGATTATTTCTTACATATTAAACTAACAAGTAAATATTTTGTAAATATCTATTTAATGATAGTCTACCTAATTTAGCATTTACTTGTTTGGGCGCTCATTAATGTTCACGGTGGTGTTTACTCTTGAAATTAAAAGAAAGATGTCAGTAAACAGGTGATTTATGCACTTTATTGGAACAGACTATAACAAATGTTGGTCAACGTGTCAATTTCATTGCTGTTACAATATGTGAGGGACTGTTTCTGATGATGGTCTACCCCATATCCCTCTCCAAAGCAAAATATGTGTAGTCATTTATAAGTAACTTTTTAGCAAAACTGCCAAGAACCATTATGAGTGATCCATTATACCGGTATTAAAGGTGCTATCTCAATGCTGTACAATGACAGCTATTGCAAATAATTTTTTAATATAAAATTTTGATTGACATTTAAAGAAAACACCTTTAACAATATACCCATAAATGATCACAGGAAATAATTTTATCTACTGGTAGAAAATACATTTTTATTGGAGAATCTTTATCATAGCTCGCATATAACTGATATAGCACCTTTAAATTGTTGCAAGATTGCGTAAATTTCTAATGTACTTATATTGAATTTATATTCAATAAATATGCTTGTCATAATTAATAATTTATGCTGCAATTCAAAATTTTAGTTAACTTGCAGTTTTAAATTAAAAGTTTGCTTAAGAGTAAATGAAATTGACACATATAGATTAAAATGTGTTATAGTCTGTTCCAATAAAGGTCACAAATCACCTGTTTACTGATATCCTTAGTTTAATTTCAAGAGTAAACACTATCTTGTACATAATGAGAGCCCAAACAAGTAAATGCTAAATTAGGTAGAGTATCATTGAATGGGTGTTTACAAAATATTTACTTGTCAGTTTAATATGAAAGAAATAATCGACGAAAATCATTTTTATTCTATTTCCTAGAGTACTTTAGCCACGTCACGCCTCGCTTATGTCACAGTTAGTCACTGCCAATGTATATACATAGAAACAGATTACTGGCGACATACGCGCCGCTACTGCTACGCGTCGCTGACGTGATGGTCTGTCACTGGCATTACTTATCATATAGTCGTCTGTCCGACTTGGGCAAAGTTCCAACAAAATTGTTTCTACCAACTGTCAAGAAATAATATTTTTTTTGTTTCACGGAACACTAAAAGGACATCATTCGCTTTGTGTTTTGTGCTTAGATGTGCTACATTCTCCATGTGCAATACGAATATATATTACATTCCGATGACGTTAGAATTTCAAAATGGCGATGAGAGAACGTAAGTTAAAAATAATTGTTTCTTTGCAAAATTTGTTAACTGGTTTATTACTGCGACCCAGTATGACCAGTCAAGGTGAGACATTTCAAATAACGGAGGTTGGGCGTAAGTAACAATAACGATTAAGGCCGATGGCAATTTTGAGCGTGCCAATGGCCATTTGAAATCTGCCCAGCCCAGACAAATTCTGATTAACTAGATTCGAGGTTGCTATTTTATATATTAAAAAACCCCACAAGTAGCGAATTCTATTTATCCTATAACACTTCTAAAATAACATTTTAATTCGATATTTATACCGTTGACACACCAAACACCAAATGTGCTTCGATGCGAATCGACGCATGTTCGCTTCAGTGCGCTTGATGCGCTTTCGCGGCCGGTGTCATAGAAACGGGCAAGACGGACAAATAAAGGGGGGAAGGGGCGGGGGGGGGGGGGGTTGGTTAAGCTTAGGGTTCAGCCTAAGAAAATCATACAGTATTGATAAGAGGCATTACTTTTGTCAAAAGTTTAACTTTAAAAAAATAAAATCTGCAAAAAATTTGGGTATGGCGCCATACCCATTTTACCCTCTGGCAGATACCCTGGTGATGACACAGCTGATGCATCTTCAGAATCCCAAAGATACAGCAATCCAAGTTCTTGTAGCCAAACTTTAACATACATTGCTCAGTTTATATATATATATATATATATATAAGTTTGTACTAATATTCAATGAAACAGTCGAAAATAAAGTATATAATGAATGAAAGAAATGGTTTATTTAACGACGCACTCACCACATTGTATTTGAGGTTATATGGCGTCGGACATATAATTAAAGACCACACAGATATTGAGGGAGGAAACCCGCTGTCGCCACTTCATGGGCTACTCTTTCCGATTAGCAGCAAGGGATCTTTTATATGCACCATCCCATAGACATGATAGCACATACCACGGCCTTTGATATACCAGTCGTGGTGCACTGGCTAGAGCGAGAAATAGCCAAAGTATATAATGAGTGTACACTCTTTAACGCTTGTACTGACAAAGTTTGGCATGCTAATTTAAAGTGACCAGTGTAATTAAATGTAATAGCTAAATAAGTAAACTGATCAGCAATATTCAATACTGTGTTTATAACGCCATCTTAATACATTGGTAAATTTACGACTTTCAAAAACACATATTTTTGTTTTGTTTTCATTTAGTTTGAAGCCCCACTTATCACAGTAAATTTATCTAATAATATCTTTAAACCATTTTCCGGTTTAGAAAATAAAATCGTATCATCTGCATACATAAGCATAAATAAAGAAATATCCTCTAGTAATCTAACTGGATCGACAGTATCAGAAAATTCAGACTGCATATCATTAACAAACATAATAAATAATATAAGAGATAAAGGTTCACATTGCTTAACTCCTAGTGATACTTACAAAAAACTCTGAAACATTAGAAAAGAGTCTAACACAATTTCGTACTTAAGTATACATTGACTTTAGCATCGTTACAAATTTATTTCCTACTTCATATTTCAATAACTTAGGCCATAAAAAATATGAGATATAGTATCAAAAGCTTTCTAAAATCAAAATAATTTTTGTTTTTCACTTAGAATCTTTGTAATTATTGCATAAAGCATAAATATATAGTCAGTAGTACTACATCCATTCCTGAAACCAAAGTGAAACTTGCTGAATTTAGTTTTGTCTGCCAGTTATTTAATATGTTACTTAGTACTAAAGAAAACACCTTTGCAGTGGAACTCATAATACTTATGCCTCTGTAGTTATTAACATTAGATTGGTCACCCTTTTTCGGTATTGGAACAAGTACTCCACAAGACCAACTTTTGGGATAAACCCCAGAATGAAAAATAAAATTGAAGAGTTGTAGTAAAACAGGAGTTAACACATTTTTACAATCAATAGACATTTCAGAAATTAATCCATCCAGTCCTGTACTTTAGTTCCTTTTTAATGAATATATTTCCGTATTTATCTCCTTTTCCGTTATAGGTTCATAAAGTTCACTAATTTCAAAATAAACATTGTTTTCATTTCTATCAGTAAGAGCTGTATTTCTAGTTTCCGCTTCTTAGTTAAAGGGACATTCCTGAGTTTGCTGCAGTTTTTAAGATGTTATTGACTAATAAAAAAATTCTACGATTAAACTTGCATATTAAATATATTTTCTTGTTTAGAATAACAAGTGTCTGTATATTCAACGTGTTTCTGATCGTTCTAATATTTGTACTAGGTTAAATTTCATTTTATTTACTAAAATATATTTTTTCATACGTACGAAATAATTTGAAGAAAAAATCCAGTTTCGACTACTTACAAATATTAAGACGACCAGAAACACGTTGAATATACAGACACTGTTATTCTAAACAAGAAAATATATTTAATATGTAACTTTAATCGTAGATATATTTTATTAGTCGGAAACATCATAGAATGCAACAAACTCAGGAATGTCCCTTTAATGGGATAACTGTTTGAAATTATCAACGAAATCGTCAAGATTTAGATCGCCATACTTCTAGCGGCTTTGCTTCAAAGCCTCCACTGTAGTTTTCAACACAATGACAGTACTTTCAATAGTGTGTTGATTTTCATACGGAACTGCCCAAGCTGTTCCTTAATGTGTTTAAGTGACTTCAGTCAAGCGTCTACTTGAATAGGGGTAACTCCGGACTTTGGTAACTTCGGACTTTGGTAACTTCGACCTGGTAACTTCGGACTTTGGTAACTTCGACCTGGTAACTTCGGACTTTGGTAACTTCGACCTGGTAACTTCGGACTTTGGTAACTTCGACCTGGTAACTTCGGACTTTGGTAACTTCGGCCTGGTAACTTCGGACCCGAGTAATCTCGGCCCCCATCGGCTTAGTTAAGAGGAATTCCAATGACATTTTTCTACTGGTCTCGACGGCGCGGTGCCTAAGCAAACGTCAGTCTTACAGGGATGACAGGTACAGGGTTCGCATCCCGGTACCGGCTCCAGCCCAGAGTGAGTTCTTAAGGGCACAACGGGTAGATGTAAGGCCACTACACCCTCCTTTTTTCTCATTAACACTCTCAATAACATATATCTACCCACAATTAACCACGGATGTGTGTGCCATAACAAGTGTGCTTGAACCTTAATTGAATATAAGCACGAAAATAGTTGAAATGAAATACGTTTTTTCATTTTATGGCATATGCAGTTCAAACGTTCATTTCAATACGCATATTTCTCCAAAAGTTTGGGACATATACCCAGTTGTACATATATTTTATTTCTAGTAAATAAAGCAAGAAATTTTAATTTCATACATATCTTTATTTTCTAAACATTTTAAAATATTTTGTTAAGCCAGTTTTTACCAGTTGTGTTTAAAATCCAGTTTAATAGTACATACTCTAGATATATCTGAGGGACAATTATCATCATACTTTACGCGTCGTGAATATAAAATATATACTACCCAACTATATATATCTATCTATATCTATCTATATCTATGTGTGTTTGTGTGTGTGTGTATGTGTGTATACAGGAACACCTACCATAGTAAGAAGGGGACGGGGTATGAGCAGAATAAATGTTTAAAAGTTAATAAACAAAATATACAAAAAAAAATTTACAATGAATATATAATAATGTTTAATTAAATAACCAACTCATCTTGAAATAATAATATCAGGTTGTTTAACAACAAACTTTCGTTTGCGTATAATCCAGATATAAGTTGCTTTCATTAATACAGAGGCCGAGATTACCGGTCCGAAATTACCCGGGGCCGAGATTACTCGGGTCCGAAGTTACCAGGTCGAAGTTACCAAAGTCCGAAGTTACCACGTTCTGTCTACTTGAGTAATCCGTGAGTTCATGCGATCAAATCTCTGTGTGATCTCATACAACAAAGTTGTCGACGCTACTGGCGTGGCCACTGGAGGTTGTGGATCCTGTGGTTGGTATGGTCTTCCGCTGTGTATAAAACTCATACCTGGGTTGGCGAAAACAGCTTGTGTGGTGGTGGTTGTGGTGGTGGTTGTGGTGGTGGTGGTGGTTGTGATGGTGGTGGTGGTGGTGGTTGTGGTGGGAGTGGGGATGGGGGTGGTGGTGACTGACCATCCATGTACTTTGACGTTTTTCCACTGGAAGACTTTTCAAACTATCTGGCGAATCTTTCTCTCTTTGGCGAATCTTTCTCTCTTTGTCGAATCTTTCTCTCTTTGTCTTCTAGAAAAAAAATTCTTCGTCGTGATACAAGTTTATGACTCAAACTATCAAAAAACCGGCCTCGGTGGTGTCGTGGTAGGCCATCGGTCTACAGGCTGGTAGGTACTGGGTTCGGATCCCAGTCGAGGCATGGGATTTTTAATCCAGATACCGACTCCAAACCCTGAGTGAGTGCTCCCCAAGGCTCAATGGGTAGGTGTAAACCACTCGCACCGACCAGTGATCCATAACTGGTTCAACAAAGGCCATGGTTTGTGCTATCCTGCCTGTGGGAAGCGCAAATAAAAGATCCCTTGCTGCTAATCGGAAGAGTAGCCCATATAGTGGCGACAGCGGGTTTCCTCTCAAAATCTGTGTGGTCCTTAACCATATGTCTGACGCCATATAACCGTAAATAAAATGTGTTGAGTGCGTCGTTAAATAAAACATTTCTTTCTTTCAAACTATCAAAATGTCGTCTGGGTGTCAAAAAAGGTGTTATTTTCAATGTTGTCGAAGGCTCAAACGTGAGAAGCATACAAATAGGTTTGGTGGGTATCTGTGGAGCAATTGGAAATCTATAAAGAATTTATCAGTAAATGCGATTTCCTGACATATGGGAGATACATTTGGTGCAATGGGTTTAACTGCTTTATTAGTGTTACATACCTGACCAGTGATAATAATAAAACAATGTTTTTGTCATATGTTTATATTTTTTGGTTTTGTTTGTGTGTGTCTGTCTGTTTGTTTGTTTGTTTTTGTGTCGAGGGTGTACCCTCTGGATCCGCGCTTGATCGCTGTTAAATAGCTAAACAAATTAGGATCCTTTTTTTTTCCTTCGTCAACATGAACGAATATGTTGTAATTCATGTGGACTATAAATACGAAATAGCTTCCTTACAAAACCTGTACAACCACTACAGTCTGCTGCGCAACAACCTTTTAGTTACCCACCCATGCATTCATGCAAAAAAAGAAAAGAAAAAAAGAAGAAGAAAACAGAAAGAAAAGAAAAGAGATATATATGGTGTTATAGAATTGCCATCGACATAAAGACAGAATTTTAGTTGCGGTTTGTATTGGTGTTTTTTTTACAATATGTTATGATACATTTTAAAATTTTGGTGGCTTAACTATATCGTTATATATTATTGACAAAATGCTAAAATATATCATTTTAACTAAGCTACACGAATATTTTTTTTTACTTTCAGCTTTCTACTACCCTGTGGGGAACACGCCACCTAAAGATCTGACACTCGGTTGCCAGGTTCCCGATGACGTCAGTATCCTGTTACTAGGATGTGGAGACATACGTAATATTCTGTACACAATTCACACATTCTACACCAATGACATTTACCCGAAGGAGCCAATCAAATTCCACCTCAATGATCATCATTCTGGTATTTTACAGCGCGCAGCTATACTGCTGTACCTTGTTGATTGCATTGATCCTACCAACGAGGATGACTTGAAGTTTCTTTGGGCTGTTTGGTACGACTGCTATCTCACGAGAGAACATGGCAAGAGATTCCATGAAATGTTGAATCAAAATATATTTTCCGATTTCTCTGTGGTAGCTGGGGATCGTCAAACTTTTTTAGGATGAGCGTAACCGTTAAATTTTGGACAGAACAAGATCTTAGTGCAGCTCAATTGATGGAGAAGAGATACGAATATCTGAAAATATGTTACGTACAAAAGGTCAAATTTCCAGAGTTTCAAATCAAAAGACTGCTGAGTAGATTTATTGGACAGCATCCCAGTTTTGCAGACAACAAGACATATCTGGAGTCATGCTCTAGGGAGATAACGGATTTTATTGAGATGGGCGTCACAAGAATAAATCTGAGAGGGAAAACGAAAAAGGAGATTATGAGGACGTGCGTGGTGAATCCGACGTTTGTGAAGCCTAATAATCGCTGGATAATCGAAGAAAACAGCACGATATTCCTCGCCTTCGACTGCGACATGGCAGGGTAAAATTCAGTTTTATAATACTAGGTTCAGACTGTCAACTGTCACGACTGAGTTGGTCAACTTGACAGTTGCGTTGTACCCCCCCCCCCCCCCCCCATTTACGACGCGTGCGTTCAGAGTAAGAACTAATCGGTCCTGGGGGTTGTATATGACAGGAATCGAACGGACAGACTAGCAACTGGACAGCCGTAGAAGACGAGAGATCGGCGAGTTGGCCAACTCCGTCGTGACAGTTGGTACTGTCAGCCAAGCATAATGCTCAGTATTGACAACACCGTCGCATCGATGCTTCCGCCGACTCACGACTGATCAGTCTAAGGGTGTAGGATTCTTGAAGTGTGTGTGTACGTGTGTGTGTGTGTGTGTGTGTGTGTGTGTGTGTGTGTGTGTGTGTGTGTATGTGTGTGTGTGTGTGTTTGTTTGTGTTGTGTGCGTGTTGTGTGTTTGTGTGTATGTGTGTGTGTGTGTGTATTGTGTGTGTATATGTGTGTTGTGTGTGTGTCTGTGTGTGTATTTGTGTGTGGGTGTGTGTGTGTGTATTGTGTGTGTGTGTGTATATTGTGTGTGTATATGTGTGTTGTGTGTGTCTGTGTGTGTGTCTGTGTGTGTGTGTTTGTATGTGTGTTGTGTATGTGTGTTTGTGTGTGTGTGTGTGTGTGTGTGTTGTATGTTTGTGTGTTTGTTTGTGTGTGTGTGTTGTGTGTGTATGTTTATATGTATGTCGTGTGTGTTTGTGTGTGTGTGTTGTGTGTTTGTGTGTGTGTTGTGCGTTTGTGTCTGTGCGTGTGTGTTTGTGTGTGTGTTTTGTGTGTGTGTTGTTTTGTGTGTGTATGTGTGTGTTTTGTGTGTGTGTATGTGTGTGTGTCTGTGTGTGTATGTGTGTATGTGTGTGTGTATGTGTGTATATATGTGTGTGTGTGTATATGTGTGTATGTGTGTGTATGTGTGTATGTGTGTGGGTATGTGTGTGCGTGTGTGTGTGTTGTGTGTATATATGTGTGTGTGTGCGTGTGTGTGTGTGTGTGTGTGTGTATGTCTCTCTGTGTGTGTTTGTGTGTGTGTTTGTTGGGGGTGTTACCTAAAAGGTAAATGGGGTACAGGATCCCGCCCCTGCTCCGGTTCCTATTGCTAAGGTCGACAAGACCATGTATCGTATTGGTCATATCAGTCATATCGTCGACTTTTGATCAGTGTACTAGATACGTGACAGTCGCCTATATCGGATGCGCCCACCACCCCCCTCCCTCCCAAAAAGGGGGGGGGGGATGAAAAAAAGAAAGATAATCCTATTGAATAAAACATATGCTGACTGTAGTAGTAGTAGTAGTAGGTTTGATATTTCACTCCAATGACTATTATCGATGTTTGCCACCTTCAGTTTAAATTTTAGGCTCATAGGTCAAATATTGTTAAACACTGTTTAATTGTTTTAGTAGTAGATAATTCATTAATTTTTAAATGCTAAATTATTAATTTAAATTGTAAAAATTTAATAAACATTTTAAAATTCCAGGAGAAGATAGGCCTTTAAATTTTTTTTTTTTTTTTTTTTTTAATTTCAAAACTATATCTCTATCTGTTTGTGTAGAATGTCCCAGAGAATTAAAATCCCAAATTTATAACTATCCAACCAAAAGTTTAGGAGAAGATTGACCTTTATACTTTCAGTTTAAATACCAAATAACTAAATACTAGTAATAAAAATTCAAAATTTCTTAACTACCTCTCTATTATTGTGAGGAGGGTGCTCCACGGGATCATTATACCAAGTTTCAGAACTATTCAATCAAAACTGTAGAAGATAGACTTCAAACAGAAAGTTGACGGACAGACTAACCTCAAATTTTTTTTTCTTAATTTTTACTACGTGATTTCTCTCTTTTTTGTCCCTACTGCTGGGACAGGACGTAGCCCAGTGGTAAAGCGTTCGCTTGATGCGCGGTCGGTCTAGGATCGATCCCTATCGGTGGACCCATTGGGCTATTTCTTGTTCCAGCCAGTGCTCCATCACGGGTGTAACAAAGCCGTGCCATGTACTATCCTGATTGTGGGATGGTGCATATAAAAGAATAGCCCATGAAGTGGTGACAGCGGGTTTCCTCTCTCAATATCTGTGTGGTCCTTAACCATATGTTTGACGTCATATAACCGTAAATAAAATGTGTTGAGTGTGTTGCTAAATAAAACATTTCCTTTCTTCACACACACTATAATTCGTTTGGTTGCAGTTAGGGGACTACGGTGGCAACATTTTTTCTATGGCAGAGTTCGACAAATCCGCTAGCCCGACGCCCGTGGCTAGTGGTTTTTGAGTTCGCTTGATCATGTTTTTTTTTGTGTGTTTTTTTCTTCCTTTTCTCTCGGCTGAAATTTCGTTTAATAAATTTGATTGTGACTATTTGATTGTGACTATTTTTAAATTTGATTGTGACTATGGGCCTAAAATTATCACTGAAGATGGCAATATTTAATATCCGTATAGTAATGGGTGTGAAATACATGTACCAAAGTTACAGTCTTCATACAGGCTATCTGGCCGAAACTAATTTAAGGTTTTTTAATAAAAACAAAACAGACTATAAAAAAGTAAAGTTTGTTTTATTTAATGACGCCACTAGAGCACATTGATTTTTTTATCTTATCATCGGCTATTGGACGTCAGACATATGGTCATTCTGACACTGTTTTTTAGAGGAAAGCCGCTGTCGCCACATAGGCTACTCTTTTACGACAGGCAGCAAGGGATTTTTTATTTGCGCTTCCCAGAGGCAGGATAGCACAAACCATGGCCTTTGTTGAACCAGTTATGGATCACTGGTCGGTGCAAGTGGTTTACACCTACCCACCTCAGGGTTTGGAGTTTACACCTACTCACTCAGGGTTTGGAGTCGGCATCTGGATTAAAAATCCCATTTCTCGACTGGGATCCGAACCTAGTACCTACCAGCCTGTAGACCGATGGCCTAACCACGAAGCCACCGAGGCCGGTAAAACAGACTATAAGTGCCCCTACTAATTGGTTATGGGTTAGAAATGTACTGAAACTGGACACTACACTTCAAGTACTTTGACAAATTTCAAAAAACAGTTCTCTCACTATCATCAATCAAGAAATTATAAAAAATATATCCAAAATATTAGGGTACGTAAATTTACCAATCTGATTAAAATTAGCTCTCCTGGTTCCTGGTCTACCAGTAGATCTAACAGCATTGCATGGACTCCCATGTCCAGGTGACATTTCATCTATAAATAACAATTTATGGTATGGGTAACTATATTTACGTGCCCCTATCCACGAAGGTTCAGGCACGCCCACTACGGAATTAGCCTCTGACTTCGCCAGTGACTGACTCCGGAGCAGGGGTGGGGGGGGGGGGGGGGTAAGTTTGAAGTGGGCGGAATTGGAAAAAAGCCATTTAGTAAGCGCGGACCGACTAGCAGACACTTCATAAACAAGAAGTAACACCGAGTGGGAGCCGTGTTCTGATTGGCTGAATTTCGATTCCTCGGTGAAGCCTGTTTTTTACCTAAGTCTACAAAGAGTACTGCATACCGATACATGTCTGGACTCTAAAATTTTAGCCAAAAATGGTTAAGACTGCTCGGCCGAAAAGTTTTAAGGTGATTTTGAGCAATTGAACGGGCGCCAAAATAAAATGCGTTAGACTATTTATAAAAAAATAAACATAAGAATTTGAACTGCGTTCCAAAACATTTAAAGTCTAACTAGCCCAAAAAGAGGTTGGTACTCACGGAGGTAAAGGTTGACTAGGGGGGAGGAGAGCCACACCCTGGTGTCCAGATGGGGGGATCAGCTGGTGAATATCCGGCTTCGCTAGCAGTCTAGTGATCACAGGATACTGTTTGCGGAACACCTTCTTCATCAGGCGATGAATAGATATGTTGTCCATCTCGGCAAACAGTAGAGCCTGGCTGTAGCGGTTGTCCAGGTGATGAGTAATACTCACAGCCGATCTCCCATCCTTAAAGGTCACCGGGTGCATCTCGTATTCGCCGTCTGTGTTGGGTATATCCTCAAAGTTCCGGCATCGGGGCGCTGCTAAGAGGTGCTTGGTGTCCAGGACGTCGACGACCAGCGCACTTGGAGAAACGGCGGTCCAGTTTTCCGTGCAGAGTCCAGGAGTCCTTGGATTCGCCGGACTCTGCACCTTCTGGTGGTGGCGGTGGTTGTTTCGGTGGTGTTCGGAATGTTAGTATAGGGGTCGCCACCTCCGCCTTGCGCTTCCCAACAGCTCCTTGTCGGTCCGGGGTAGCCATTGGTGAAACCGGTAAAATCGGCGACACCTCAATGCTATCCATAGTGTGGAGAGGTGAAGTGCTGGAACGAGCCGGAGTCTTAGTCGTACTAGCCTCGTCTCGGACCGCTTCCGGAGCGGGAGCTGGGCCGGTCGAAACTGGCTTCCCTTCCTTCAATCCGGTGGAAACAGCAGGCGGCGGCGAAGCGGAAGGAGCCGCTGCCGGTGGTTTAGCCACCGGGGTTGGCCCCCCCCGAACCGTTCCTGGCGGGTTTCTCCTCTTCTTCCTCGTCCTCCTAGTCTTGGTTGGGACCGGGTCGCCGTACACCAAAGTCACGGTTGCCCGTGACCCGGTGTACGCGACGCGGTACTCCAACAACATCCCATAAGTTGCTATCAGTCCCCCCAGGTGGGGGGGGTAACTCAAGAGAGCACGGACTCACGTCTGACCTGATCTTAAACAAAATTGGAATGCGAAACAATTTAAATATCGACCAATTACACTTCGCCTTTTATAGCGTTATTCGGGAGCATAAAAATTCTAAAAATATCGGGCGAGACTATTTATGCAATAGCCGAACTTGTTGATCTATTTCAACATTGAAAAAAGTGGGGGGGGGGGGGGGGGGGGGGGAGTGCAGTAATAAACTCTGGATTGTATACTAGTATAAACAGATTTTATGGCTATACCATCACGGGTTTTTTTTTCGTCTTGAAACGAATTTTCGGCATAATCCCGAATGTTTTCAAATTCTTTTCAAATCACTGTCATGATTTTGCAAGTAAGGTTTTGATTGGTCGAATGAAAGGTCAACTGGACATGCGCTCCAACGGGCTGCTGTTAGATCCACATGTAATAGGTGAGTTAATTTTAATTAGATTGGTAATTTTACCCTCTGGCATAAACACTACCATACTATTTCTACAAATCCATATTATAGTGTTATTTCTTGTCCTAGACGGAGGAACCGGCATGGATCGACACCTACGCCCAGGACAGGCGTGCGCTGCAACAGCTTGATCTGAATGTGCACGTTAAGCCCTATGACCTGACCTGACCTTATTATACAGGATGTTTTTTTTTTTTTTTTTTTTTTTTTTTGGGGGGGGGGGGGGGGGGTGTTCTTGGTTATATCACGAGTTAATGTTAAATTGTCGCGACAATAGCTCGTGACAATGAAAATTATTTAGTGAGGGACGTAAACATGATACAAAATGGTAGCGAGTATAATATCCTATTTAGTACTTATACTCCATTTTAAGTCTGTCATACAAAGAAGTTCAAGTTCTTTATTGCGTTAAGCTTTACAGCTTAATGGCATAAAACAGTATTGAACATATAAATTAATATATATATATATATATATATATATATATATATATATATATATAAGTCGCATGTAGTATAGTATAGCAATATGGTAAATTAATATAATTTAATATAAAGGTACAGATTTTTTTTTATTGCCCTAGATCAATGTGACAATGTCAAGGATGGGGTGCCTTGAATCACTGAATTGTACAGAATTGTTAACTACTATTAATAATAAAGGGGCATATGGGTATTTATAATAATATATAAATGGCCATGTATAAGTAGTTATAATGTTTGTAAGAACTGGTCTCTACTTCGATTCGCCTGTAATAAATATTTTCCAAGGTTATTTATCTCCTTCTTATTTTCAGAAGTTAAAAGCTGTATTAATTTGAAGACACTAGGATGTTTAAAATAGTATTGTTTAATTAACTTATGTATTAAAGTTTAATATTGTGGACACTGTAGAATGAAGTGAAATTCATCTTCTATTACATCAGAATTACATACCTTACATGTTCTTTGAGATCTCTCTATGTTAATATACCTGCCCGTTTCAATATGTAATTTGTGTGCACAGATTCAGATTTTTGTTATTTCTTTTAAGTTAGAGAGTCTGTTGGTTTAGGTAAATATTTGTGTAATTTGTATTCTCTTATTAAATGCTGGTATAGTAAACCCAGATATACCAATTAAGTAGTGCAATGGTTGAATAGGAAGCAGTTATGGATGTGAACGTGAACTGTTTCAACACACCCCTATACCACGTGGGTTTCAGGCATGTCTGTCACAGGTCCGGTCTCTAGATAGCAGCACCACCAGCAGCAGCAGCAGCAGAAGAAGAAGACGAAGAAGAAGAAGAAGAAGAAGAAGAAGAAATATTTTATTATAGTGTCACATGCTGTACATAAATCATATAACATAAATATATAAAAAAGAAAGAAGTGTTTTATTTAACGACGCACTCAACACATTTTATTTACGGTTATATGGCGTCAGATATATGGTTAAGGACCACACAGATTTTGAGAGGAAACCCGCTGTCGCCACTACATGGGCTACTCTTCCGATTGGCAGCAAGGGATCTTTTATTTGCGCTTCCCACAGGCAGGATAGCACAAACCATGGCCTTTGTTGAACCAGTTATGGATCACTGGTCGGTGCAAGTGGTTTACACCTACCCATTGAGCCTTGCGGAGCACTCACTCAGGGTTTGGCGTCGGTATCTGGCTTAAAAATCCCATGCCTCGACTGTGATCCGAACCCAGTACCTACCAGCCTGTAGACCGATGGCCTGCCACGACGCCACCGAGGCCGGTATAACATAAATATATGTACACAGGTTAAACAGTACAGCATCCGGCCAAACGGCCTACGAGACACTCCGAACATTTAAAATTGTGCTAACTTCTAAGCCAGGGAATGAAGTGGCGACAGCGGGTTTCCTTCCTCAATATCTGTGTGGTCCTTAACCATATGTCCAACGTCATATAACCGTAAATAAAATGTGTTGAGTGCGTCGTTAAATAAAACATTTCCTTCCTTCCTTCGAATAGTCTAATTATTGTTTCCTCTACCTCCTTTAATGTTTTTTTCCTTCTCTTATCTCCTCCATTTTTCTCTCTCTCGTCCCGTTGTCTGTTCCTCCCTACGTGTCTTATATCTCCCTCCTTCCTCTCTTTCTTTCTCTGTCTCTCTCCCCCTCTCTCTGTGTGTGTGTGTCTCTCTCTCTCTCTCTCTCTCTCTCTCTCTCTCTCTCTCTCTCTCTCTCTCTCTCTCTCTCTCTCTCTCTCTCTCTCTCTTCTCATGTAATTGTGTTTTGGTTTACGTTTCTTCAGATATGACGGCAAGGAAAACGACATAGCTTCGCTGTGTTTTCGACAGCTGGCTGCCTGGGTTACCAGCTATCAACACTACGTCAAAAGAACTTGTAGTCCGCAGGTATTTGTGTTGTGCTAAACAATTAAGTAAACACACTAGTACTGTCACGCAATTTAAACATATGTTTATCAACACAATGGTAAAAAATTAAGTAAAGACACTAGTACTGTCACGCAATATGTTTATCAACACAATGGTAAACAATTAAGTAAAGACACTAGTACTGTCACGCAATTTAAACATATGTTTATCAACATAATATGTTGATACGTTTTGGTGGTGTGTGTTTTTAATCCGACAGTGCAGTAAAGAGTGAAACAGCTTAGTGAACTAAACTTTGTATTTTATAATAATATATTGCACGATGCATTTATTTATTATATTTTAAAATTTATTTATTATTTTTATTTGTTTGTTTATTTATTTGTTTATTTATTCGTTTTGTATTCTTTGTTTATTTTAGTATTTATTTATTTATGTTTTGTGTTGTTTGTTTGTTTGTTTTTACAGTACACACTGTGGTTTGGAGATGCGTTACACGTTGTGGACCGTAATCTTCCAGATGGGATGCAATTTGACTTCATCGACACGTCAAACCTTTGTGATACGACCGGACTGCTGAATGTGATTGTGCATTGTCAACCACGACTAAAGCGGTATTTTTGGACTTGTTATAACTCTGTCGTTCTACATGATCTATTTTAATATGGTCGTGACCTTGAGACATGAACGTAGCAATAGGGGTGATGGGGTTCTATCCCTACCCTTACTTAAGAAACCTAATATATATATATATATATATATATATATATATATATATATATATATATATATACAATGTATAGTATAGTATAGTATAGTATAGTATAGTATAGTATACTCTGTCAAAAAAGAAACGTATAGGTGATAGGGAAAGAAGAAAAGTGTTTGATTTTACAAAACATCGTTTTTTTTGTACAATGTTGCTGAATGACCATGTTTGTTAATGTTCCTGGAATGGGACAGCATGCCCAAATGCACCCTAAAACAAATTTAACGCACGTTGTGTCACATTGTGCGACAATTGCACGAACTCGGCGTGAAATGGTCAGATTTTGGCGAATGCACATGAAACTCGGGGAAAAGATTGGGGTAGTGATGGGTATTTAAAGCTGCAATGCTCGCAATGATGCCTCATTTCCATTTCGACGTAGATGAGATACAAGATGCCAAGACTAAACCTGCCGAATCGAAACATTGCAATAGGCCGCCTCCAGTTAGGTGAATCGCAATCAGCAGTCGCACGCCACATGAACGTCCATCACAGCACCATTTCATGTCTCTGTGACAGGTACCAGCAGTTTCAATCAGCTGAAGACCGGCCCAGAAGTGAAAGACCTCGCATAACAACTACAGCACAAGATTGCTACATCCGGGTTCTGCACTTGCGTCACCGAACTGCCACAGCAACGAACACTGCTGGACGCATACCTGGTTTGAGAAGGGTGTCTGCACAAACCATTCGGAACCAACTTCGAGAAGCTGGATTACGTGCTAGGAGACTTTATGTTGACCCCGTCCTGTGACGTTAACATCGACATTTACGTGTTCGCAGGTGCACGAATGTACAGAGGTGGAACTTGCGAAACTGGCGGTTAGTATGGTTCAGCGATGAGTCACATTTCCTTTTACAGCGACGTGATGGACGACAACGTGCTTACAGACGCCGCAATGAACGTTTTGCCAACAACTGCGCCGCCCAAGTTGACAGATTCGGTGGAGGGAGTGTCATGATGTGGGGAGCCATCTCATACACCGGCAGAAGTGAACTTGTGTTCGCGGAAAGCAACCTGACAGCTGTACGCTACCGGGATGAAATTCTTCGCCATCACATGTTTCCCATTTTGGATCGATAGAAAGAACTCTTTCAGCAGGACAATGCCAGGCCGCATACGACACGTGTAACAATGGATTTCCTACAGAATGAGAACATTAATGTGCTGCCATGGCAATCAAGATCGCCAGATCTCAACCCCATTGAACATCTATGGGACGAACTGGATAGACGTGTACGCCAGCGTGACCCGGAGCCTCAGACGCTTCCGCAACTGTCACATGCACTGCAGGAAGAATGGGCTAGGATTCCACGTGCCCGGATTCAGAGACTCATTCAGTCTATGCCAATGAGATGTCGCTCAGTGATTGCTGCTGCTGGTGGCCACACAAGGTACTGACTTCAGCGCCCTCGTGCGACGCTGTTTGGTGACAGTCCATAGCAAGAACATTGTCACATACTCATGTCAAATTTGACTCTGATACGATCATAAATAACGAAAGTATGCCACTTTGTATTAAAGAGATAATTCCATGAATATTTCGTCTATGCGTTTCTTTTTTGACAAGGTATATATATAAAAACATTACCTATAAAACAGATTCTAGGAAATCGCGTTTGAAACCATTCAAAGAATAAAATTACAAAGATTCACAAGTCCGTACAGCCACGTCGTCGTTGGTTAGCAATCGGGAGGGTGACCCCCACCCTCGTTGTCTAAAATCCAGTGTTTTAACACATTATGACCATTATTAAACCACCTTGTTCATACTGTCTGAAAAGTGCTTTAACATTACATTGTTACTTTAACATTATAGAACTATATAGCTGGAGTTGAATGATCGAATACCTTCGGTTGACATATTCTCTGATTGTTTTTATCCCATCCCAACCAGTGCCCCACGACTGGTATATCAAAAGCCGTGGTATGTCATGTCTCGGTGGAAAATGCATATAAAAGATCTCTTACTGTCAATGGAAACATGACAGAATTATGAAATGTCTGACATGCAATAGCCGATGATTGGTCAATTAATATGATCTAGTGGTGTCGTTACACAAAACAAACTTTAACTTTGACTTCTTTTTAATCAGGGATAATGGTATCTTGACGACGGAGATGTTTCACTTCTTTTTATTCAGGGATAATGGTATCTTGACGACGGAGATGTTTCACTTCTTTTTATTCAGGGATAATGGTATCTTGACGACGGAGATGTTTCACTTCTTTGTAGCGTATGCGAAAATTACAGAAGTCTTTGAGAAATGTATTGGCTGTTCGCCTTCTTTGCTTCCAACCATATTTGGACTTCATTTTGCTGTTGACCTGGATATTGGAACCGAGTAATGTATTCTTTTGGCATATATTTAAAACAGTATATATTCAATACATTAACTGGATTGGAAATCAGGCAGTCGATCTTTGGGGTATAAATCACCAACTCAAATACCATAGATAAAAATGTTAACTTCTATCTCCAAAGTCATTCTGTATTTCGTCCTTTCTTTCTTTCTCTCCTTTCTTCATTTCTTCCTTTCCTTTATTTCTTTCCTTCTTCTAACCTTTAATTGTTTTCCCCTTAATGTCTAGTTTCAGGGTGACCAACTTTCCGGATTTTCCCGAAAAATCCGGAATTTTAATCCCATACCCGGATTTCCGGAATTGATGCCAAATATCCCAAATTTGTTTTCAAATTCACTAACAATTAAGAATTGAACGTGAAAATGTTTGAGTTTCGTGCTAGTATGAAACGCAAAACCGCTTTACACACTGTATGAATGGCATAGCGCGTTAATGTAAAGCTCTTTGAAATAAAAGTGAACTCTATTTTCCAACTATTTACTATTTTATTAACACGAAATTCAAACTCAACATTAGCGGAATCCCTATGGTGGTTCGGCTTTTTCCGTCAATGAGAGAATGACAATGTTACAATCATTAATACAATTCATATTATTTGTTTTGCATTAAATGTCAATACCAACTAGAAACATTTTAAATTCACTATAAACATATAACGTAAGTAATTTTAATAACTTTTAACCTATAATAAAAATGTCTGAAGCGATCTATTTTGTATGGTATAATTTATATGTGAAGCGGTTGGTGTATGAATATTTAACTACGAACTGCATGAGCGCCATTTTTTGATTACTGTCCAGAATTACCAATTACGACGTTGAAATTAGAGTTATCAAATTTTGAGTGCGTGAAAATTCCATATGTTGATAGATTTGACATGGAGAAAGTGGTTTCAATGTTTCCGGAAATGGATGAAACAGGTGTTTACTGGCCTTGTAATTGTGGAAGTGGCGACAACACAGGATGGTTTTGGCGTGTGTGTGACTTCAAGTGGTACGACACAAGTATTCGTGAGATTTAACGTGTTTAAATTAAAATCTCCAAAAAATTGTATAGGAACATCTGACATGTTACGATGTCTAACGCTGACACTTAGAAGTTTGACAGCAGACGATTACTTTTTGATGTCTAAAAATAGAATCTCAAGGAAATTCCTCGGGGATTCCTTTGTTGACATAATTCATAAAGTAGTTCCGGCTATAAGCCAAAAATAGCGCTAAACTGAGATTCATGGTGCTATTAATGACAGTTTTTATCATCACGTGATACGAATTTGACCAATCCAAGGGTTTATAACAAAGGCATTTTTAGAGATTGGAATTATTTTGTTTTTAAGCAACTAATTCTTATTACATTCTGCATTCTCCATTTCAATCTGAACTCTACAGTTTTGTGCTATTACTTAGACGTTTGTCTGTTGGTTGTATTTGTCAAAAGCCGACCAATGAAAATGTTTTTGACAATCGATTACACTGTATTAAATTTGTCTTACTTGTTATGTAGTTTATGTATTCGTTTTAAAGATATTACAAATATCATATAGTAATTACTACGGGGCAGACATCGTTCTATAGTGATGCATGCAACTTCGTCACCGTCGGTAAAAACCTGAATATATAACAGAACACTTGCGATCGTACGAAAAAAACAGAAACGGATCCACAATTCTCTTCTTTGTGTATGCTTTCACATGCAACATTTCACTTAATAATATATGGCTACCAGTAATCTGTGACACATTCATGACAGTAATATACCTACCGATCTTGTTTAATTCAAGTAAATTAAACTATAAACAATGTAAATTTTTACAAACCATTGTTAGATTTTACCGCGACATTTTTCTTTACACTGGCACCCCAAAAGTGCTACTCTAATAGTAATGTAGAACGACAGCCAGTCTTAATGTGGGTACCAGACGTTTCGTCCCCGATTCAGTTAACCACAAATTAGTTCGACCCCACTGATGAAATAGTGCAAATGTGGCAATGTACCTAAATAAAAATAACATTGGTCCCAAGTTTGTTTGTCACTTTATTACTAATCTGTAGGTGGGAGTGAAACTGTACTACACTAATTGCTAATAAAGTGGGGCTTTTAGGGTTTTTTTGTTGATATTTTTTTTTATGTTTGATCTGTGTGTGTGTGTGTGCGTGTGTGTGTGCGTGATTATGCATATAATTGCTGTACTAGGCATAGTAATTTTATTTGCACTGGTGAATATATTTAGCATGTTTTACTAGACAAACAATAAAGTAGGCCTATGCCTAAAATGGAAGTAGAACAATTCTGCCACTTTTGTGGATTGATTTATACTTTTAGTGTTGAATACATAACATTTCAATAAATAATGTTTTTTTATTGTTATGTATCACTTTGGTTGTTGTTATTTTTCAAATATGTCAAACATGGCGTTGTTTAATTATATTTTTATTTCATGAAAATGGCGTTTTCGCGTGCTTTAAACTAGTGTTTTGAAAGGGGCGTTCGCGCGCTTAAAAATGAAAATACCAGAACATTCTGGGAAAAATATTTCTATTAGGTTGGTGGCCCTGTAGTTTTCACCGTTAACCCCATACATCGTAGAATTCTTCAGCTTTCAAATATCCACATTTATTATTACTGTTATAATTAAGAATTCTCTGTTATTTCTTTTACGTTCATCTGGATATGAAAAAAAAATCATCCGCAAACTGCGAATCGGCGAATCGGTTCTCACATAAGTGTGCGGATGATTTTTTGTTTGTTCATACCCAGATGAATGTAAAAGAAATAACAGACAATACATATAATAACATTTGAAACATACTTACTAATAACATTAAAAGTTCATATTTTATTTTCAATTATTTTTTGGTTATATAAGAATTGTTTCTCATTTTTTAGGAATTTATCGATGTATAAAAGTCACACATGGTATAAAATCGCGTAGCGTAGCGATATGAGAAACAATTCTTATAATTACAAACAGTTCTTTTTTCTTACCGTCAACCATGTTCTGTAAATAAGCGTAGGAATACATGTATACATACTATTGGAAATTGTCCGCTAAAAATAAAAATAAGTATTGAATCAACAAAAACAGTGTATATATCTTTATTATAACTTCTTTTTAAAAAATGAAACAATTTCATGTGCAGATTTGTCTTGTGTTTTTCTATCGCAAAGTGACCTTGATATTAACTTTTGTTTACGTGTAGTGACTGTTGGTGGTGTGCGGTTATTTCGATCTTGGACTTCCGTGATGACGTATTTTTATGAGGTTTATGGAAGGATAACGCTTGGTTTTTTAGTGACGTCAGCCAATCAGAATACAGTAAATCGTATAAATTCGGAAAGTTTGTAATTATAAAACAATAACGCTCAGTAAGACAAATTACTGATATAAAATGACGTCATCAGGTATGACGTTCCATGACGATGTAGTTTTTACATTCATCGAGAAATTAACAAACTCCCGTTGCTACGGCTAGATTAATCGCATGACGTTATAATTATTGTGATGAATGTAACGGCAATTTAATTATTATTCTATTTAAGGATTGTCTGTTATTTCTTTACGTTCATAGAAGTACGAACAACAACAACAACAACAACAACAACAACAACAAAAATCAACCAGAAACTGTGTGAATCGGCGAAGCCGGTCTCACATAAGTTTGCGGATGATTTGCTGGGAGTGGAATAATCTAAGAGAAACTACAAAATATATATTTGGACTAAGAAATGTGATGGAATCATTTCGATTCCATCCTGAACGTTTGTTGCAATTTGTTTGTGATACTGAATTTTATTTAACATTTGAATTTTACCTATCTGTGATATTTTTATTTTTTGCACAGTTCTTTACACTGTCTTTTAATTTAACTGTTGAATGTTTGTATTGATGTTGATTATGAATTAATTTATGCATGAACCACAGTTTGACAATCGATAGCCTATGTATGTGTCATGCTAGGGAAGGAAGGACATGTTTTATTTAACGACGAACTCAACACATTTTATTTACGGTTAGATGGCGTCGGACATATGGTTAAGGAACACACATATATTGAGAGAGGAAACCCGCTGTCTCCACTTCATGGGCTACTGTATTCGATTAGAGTAAGGAATCTTTTATATGCATCATCACACAGACAGGATAACACATACCACAGCCTTTAAATTGGTATACCAGTTGTGGTGCACTGGCTGGAGGGAGAATTAGCCCAATGGGCACACCGACGGATATCGATCCCAGACTGACCACGCATCAAGCGAGCGCTTTACCATTGGGCTACGTCTCGCCCCGTTTCATGCTAGTGTGTTGTTAAGCATTCATTCATTCATTCATTCATTCATTCATTCATTCATTCATTCACTCACTCATTCATTCATTCAAACTCCCGTTGCTACGGCTAGACCAATCGCATGACGTTATAATTATTGTGATGAATGTAACGGCAATTTAATTATTATTCTATTTAAGGATTGTCTGTTATTTCTTTACGTTCATAGAAGTATGAACAACAACAACAACAACAACAACAACAACAACAACAAAAATCAACCACAAACTGTGTGAATCGGCGAAGCCGGTCTCACATAAGTTTGCGGATGATTTACTGGAGTGGAATAATCTAAGAGAAACTACAAAATATATATTTGGACTGAGAAATGTGATGGAATCATTTCGATTCCATCCTGAACGTTTGTTGCAATTTGTTTGTGATACTGAATTTTATTTAACATTTGAATTTTACCTATCTGTGATATTTTTATTTTTTGCACAGTTCTTTACACTGTCTTTTAATTTAACTGTTGAATGTTTGTATTGATGTTGATTATGAATTAATTTATGCATGAACCACAGTTTGACAATCGATAGCCTATGTATGTGTCATGCTAGGGAAGGAAGGACATGTTTTATTTAACGACGAACTCAACACATTTTATTTACGGTTAGATGGCGTCGGACATATGGTTAAGGAACACACATATATTGAGAGAGGAAACCCGCTGTCGCCACTTCATGGGCTACTGTATTCGATTAGAGTAAGTAATCTTTTATATGCATCATCACACAGACAGGATAACACATACCACAGCCTTTAAATTGGTATACCAGTTGTGGTGCACTGGCTGGAGGGAGAATTAGCCCAATGGGCACACCGACGGATATCGATCCCAGACTGACCATGCATCAAGCGAGCGCTTTACCATTGGGCTACGTCTCGCCCCGTTTCATGCTAGGGTGTTGTTAAGCATTCATTCATTCATTCATTCATTCACTTCATTCACTCACTCACTCACTCACTCATTCACTCATTCATTCACTCATTCATTCATTCATTCATTCATTCATTCATTCACTCACTCACTCATTCATTCATTCATTCAGGGGCGGGACATAGCCCAGTGGTAAAGCGTTTGCTTGATGCGCGGTCGGTCTGGGGTAGATCCCCGTCGGTGGACCCATTGGGCTATTTCTCATTCCAGTCAGTGCTCCACAACTGGTGTATCATAGGCCATGGTATGTACTATCCTGTCCGTGGGATGGTGCATATAAAAGATCCCTTGCTGCTAATCGAAAAGAGTAGCCCATTAAGTGGCGACAGCGGGTTTCCTCTCTCAATATCTGTGTGGTCCTTCACCATATACTTGACGCCAAATAACCGTAAATAAATGTGTTGAGTGCGTCGTTAAATAAAACATTTCTTTCTTTCTTTCTTTCATTCATTCATTCTGTATAATTTATATTGTGGATCTAAAGGAGGGTTTTTATTCTGTACACCACCTCCCTTAAACTTCAAAATGCCCAGTGTTTAGCGTATGACTTATATGTAGTACTAAACCAAATAACTTCCGGCTGGGTCAAAGTTTGAGGTGCACTTATCTTACGTATTTTTGTGTACTGAGGAAAATGTAATATCTTGGTCAGCCGGATATTTCTAGAAGATGACTGCTATTATACAATAAATGCTAGTTGTCTTTGAAGTACTGTCTATTTTCCGTTGTACCCCTCCTTAAAAAGTCCTGCAGCTGCCCTGGCAATTAATTACATATATTATTATTATATTATTATTATTTATTATTGTTAGTAGTAGTAGTAGTATTATCAGTAGTAGTAGTAGTCGTAGTCGTAGTCGTAGTAGCAATACAGCGTTTGCGTTATATTTCGTTGTTGGTTAGTTAATAGAAAAGATACCTATTTTGCAGGAAACTGAGGCTAAATGGTGACTTTGTTGGTGTAAACATCGTAACTTTTCACTGGAAAGTTGCACGAGATCTGTCTACCTTAAACATTAAAGGTGGGCCTATAAATAGAAACGAATGAATGAATGAATGCTTACATAGATGAATGAATGAATGATTGAATAAATGATGAATGAATGAATGGGTGATTGAATTTATCGGCTATTTGATGTAAAACATTTCTGATGTATAGAGGAAACCTGCGATCTTGTATGTGCACTTTCCCACAAACAAGATTTTCTGTGTGTATATTTGTTATGTTTTCTATTTTAGATAGAAAACCATCTGTTAAAATGAAATGGCCGTGACTGGTAGCATTTTACTGTAAAATTTGTGTTTGTTTAATGACATCACTAAAGCACATTGATTAATTAATCATCGGCTATTGGATGTCAAACATTTGGTAATATTGACTCGTAATCATCAGTGGAAACCCGCTACTTTGTTCCTAGTATAGCAAGGGATCTTTTATATGCACTTTCCCACAGCCAGGATAGCATATACCACGACCTTTGATGTACCAGTCGTGGTGTACTGAAAGTTACTTTAAGAATAAAAATACAGTACAGCATGTAAACGGTCTTGCGGCGAGATCGAGATCGAGCTCAATCAGTAGAGTGCTCGCTTGAGTTTCTTGGTTCGTAAGATCGAATCCCCTAGGTGAACCTACTCCATGATTGTTTTTTTCCCATCCCAATCACTGCCCCACGACTATTTGTGGGAAAGTCCATATAAAAGACCCTTTGCTACTAATGGAACCATGTATTGAGTTTTCTCTGAGGACTATTCACAGTTATCAAAAGTCTGAAATTGAATAGCCAATGATTAATTAATCTATGTTCTCTAATGGTGTTGTTACAACACCTTTTAACTAAAAGGTCTTTGATATACCAGTCGCTGAGCACCTGAGGTGAAAGGGATTATAGTATAGCTCACTCTAGGTGAACTAGACACGTCGGGTTGAGATTTTTGTGTCTTTCAGCGAGGTTATATATTTTAGATGGAAAAGCTGATGTTGGAATAGACGCCATCAGAAGAGTGTTTACAGTTACAGACAAATTTCCTTTTGACGCCCTGGCAGATTCCTGGTGTTCTATCAATAAACAGAACAGCGTTACCAGATGGAAGATCCTAACAAGGTTGATGTCTGTCTGTGATGAGCAATGTAAGTATCAAGGAATCGTGTTCTGTGTCTTCTCTCAATAAATAGACCAGCGTTACCAGATGGAAGATCATCACAAGGTTGATGTCTGTCTGTGATGAGCAATGTAAGTATCGAGGAATCGTGTGCTGTGTGTTCTCTCAATAAACAGACCAGCGTTACAAGATCGAAGATCTTCACAAGGTTGATGTCTGTCTGTGATGAGCAATGTAAGTATCGAGGAATCGTGTGCTGTGTGTTCTCTCAATAAACAGAAGAGCGTTACAAGATCGAAGATCATCACAAGGTTGATGTCTGTCTGTGATGAGCAATGTAAGTATCGAGGAATCGTGTGCTGTGTGTTCTCTCAATAAACAGAAGAGCGTTACAAGATCGAAGATCATCACAAGGTTGATGTCTATCTGTGATGAGCAATGTAAGTATCGAGGAATCGTGTGCTGTGTGTTCACTCAATAAACAGAACAGCGTTACCAAGTGGAAGATCATCACAAGGTTAATGTCTGTCTGTGATGAGCAATGTAAGTATCAGGGGATCGTGTACTGTGTGTTCTCTCAATAAACAGAACAGCGTTACCAGGTGGAAGATCATCACAAGGTTGATGTCTATCTGTGACGAGCAATGTAAGTATCGAGGAATAGAATCGTGTGCTGTGTGTTCTCTCAGTAAACAGAACACCGTTACCAGATGGAAGATCCTAACAAGGTTGATGTCTGTCTGTGACGAGCAATGTAAATGTCAAGGAATCGTGTTGTGTGTTCTCTCAATAAACAGAACAGCGTTACCAGATGGAAGATCCTAACAAGGTTGATGTCTGTCTGTGACGAGCAATGTAAATGTCAAGGAATCGTGTGTTGTGTGTTCTCTCAATAAACAGAACAGCGTTACCAGATGGAATATCCTAACAAGGTTGATGTCTG
Source organism: Gigantopelta aegis (assembly GCF_016097555.1). Taxonomy (NCBI): domain Eukaryota; kingdom Metazoa; phylum Mollusca; class Gastropoda; order Neomphalida; family Peltospiridae; genus Gigantopelta; species Gigantopelta aegis. Next base: position 28,940,107 of record NC_054711.1, read on the forward strand.
TCTGTGACGAGCAATGTAAGTATCGATGAATCGTATTTAATCAGCTCAAGTTACCAGCTTTTATAATCACCCTTGACCTCGATGCATTTGGACCATTTATCCTTCAAGCTACTGATGCCATCAAAAGAGTCTTCTCACTGACCCATCAACCACCCTTCTTTTGAAGCCTTCAAAATTTTAACATGTTCAAATGGGTACCACGCAGAAGGCTTTCACATTCCGGGACATAATAATCATCACGCGCGAACAGGTCTGGCCTGTAGGGTGGGTGATGAAGCTGCTAGGAGCCACACTTACGGATTGCAGCTAGAGAAATTCTGACCTTGTGCACTGGATCATAGTCATGGAGCAGCAGAAAACCAGTGGTGAACGTCTCTCATCTTTTTTCGTTGACCGCTTGTCTCAGTTTTGCATCAAATTACCAGAATAGGCACCAGTGTTTAGAAGTATGCTGTCAAGCATTAGAACTTATCTGGCATCCAAGAAAGAAGTAGCTAAAATCTGTCCTTGATATCAGATGGCATTGCAGACCATTTGACAATTGTTGAATAATTGAGAGATCCATCACGTTTACACCAGTCATACACTTATTAATTTAACTAGCGCTTTCACCTTTCTTGGTGTGGATCTTTATGATAGCTCTTCAATTCCGATCTGGTCTCTCTGTCTGTGTGTTTGTTTGTAGGGGTGTGTTTGTTTGTAGGGGTGTGTTTGTGTGAATAATTGAAAGATCCATCACCATACACACCAATCATACATTTAAGCGTGATGACACATCTATATGCAGGTATATATTACTATTATCACAATAAATAATTTGGTTGCTTATTAAGTAAAGTTATTATTAATTTAACTGCCCTTTAACTCGATTCCCAGTTACAATTGCCACATACTGTGCCACTGTGTTGTCTGTACTACCATTCTACATATCAAAAGTACCCATCTCAGACTCTGGTTTTGTATCCTTTCTTTAACAGCTTACAGTTATTTGCTGGATGTGATTCGCCAGCCTGATTTCGCCAAGATGCTTGACTCAGGTGAGAATATTTTCCTGTCAGGATTGACTATACCTTCTTTGTTTGAAATATTAAGAATACGAAGTGAGAGTGCCTTTTAATACATCTTATCTTGATTACGACTTGTATCTATCGAGGGAAAGCGAGATGGGTATCTTTTTAAACTGGTGGAATCTACCACAAATGGTAAAGCACTCGGGTCAGGTGCATGGGCCGACCCATTCTCCACCAGGGTCTCACAACTGATAAATTAAAGTCCGTGGTTTGTGCTGGCTTGTCTGTGGGAAAGTTTATGTAAAAAAACAGAAATTATTTACAAAAAAAGTTTATGTAAAAGATTCCTTACTGCTAATAAAAAAACAGGTTTTCTCTAAGATTACACATGAGAATTATTAATAAATAAATGTGTTCTAGTACTGTCGTTAAACAATATAATCTTTAACTTTTTTAAAAACAACAGTTCATAACTGTGGAGTGATGCTGCCAATCGGATGTCTTTAAACTGATCTCACATGTGTGGAATATCTTAGAGGAATGAAAAAAAACAAAACAACGTATAGTCTCTCCAACAGGTGTTAAAGAAAACGAAAACAACGGAATGTCGTAGCAATGAAATTAAGAAAGTTAATGTCTGTTAAGTTTAACCACCCCACTAAAACATTTATTAAACATCGACTATGTAAATTGATGACCCGGTCAGCTTTAATCAGCCGGTGTGTGCCAAACATTATTAATAACAAAAATTCCTTTTCATCTGCAGGTTGAGTTCTATTACTCGGAAATTGTAAATGTTATGATATTTTTTTTTTTCTTTGTTTCTTTGTTTCTTTTTTTTTTTCTTTCTTCCTTTCTTTCCTGTCTTTCTCTTGTTTTATACTAAATAACAAAGATTAACCGTTTTGTATTATGTTCGACAGATATTGAACACCACACCAAACGAACATCAGAAAGACAACAGAATCAGGTTGTGGTAAGAAAACATAACTACCGATGATATTCAGGGTCTTGTCCGGTATTTTTGGGAGGGGGATGAAAAGTGTTTAAAAATGTCCTTAATAGAATTTGGATCTCAGACGAAAGGTATTTTTTTTCTGAAAACACTGACGATACTATGCATTAATCAGTTCACCTGTAAAACACAAAAACAATATAACATTTTAAGTTTGTAATAGAAGACAGATATGAATCTGCCATCAGCATATCCAGCAGGATATCTCTGCACAAGACTGCTTCCAAAATACGTTATGATGGAGTCGTGAGGGTATGTAACCTTTCCTCACTGTTGGCTACAAAGGAGAGCTGACCTTGACCACGGTATATGGTTCCAACTCCGTCTAGGAGGACTGCCACTTTTATAAATGCCACTTTTATCGTTGCACTAGTCCAGACGCCAAAAACCGTTTTACTGCTTCTGTAAATAAGGAGACATCTGAATGGACACGCGGATGTGCACAGTGTAATATTTGAAACTAGATACTCTAAGTAGTTTACAGAGATATTACTCACATTGTGTCGAGGGTAAAGTACCTTTAACGGGCTGGAAGATTTTGTCACGTGGGAGCCCGTAACGGTAAGTTAGGAAACAAAACACGCGCGAGGTGATCATTGCTCTTTCAGCGTATGTGGCTTGTTTTGAACTATATCTGTTGTTTATTTTGAAGATAAAAATGTCTGTGGTTAATTTTCTTCTTAGATATGAGGCTTATTTAGAACTGTTTTTTTGTTAAAGTTTGTTTGTTATTTCTGAAGGGTATGAACCTCCACAAAAATTAATTTAAGTCATATGGTTTTGTTCAAAAGTAAGAATAACAATTTTGGAAATAAATGAGTATTATATGAATAGACAAACCAATTACATTTGTAGATGTGCAAAATACTTCAGTTAATTCAAGTCAGTCATTTCATTCATGTAGGTGACGGTTGTCAAAGAGTTCAAAGAAAGTTACCACGTGGTTTTCAAGTTGGATTCAAAACTTTGTTTTGGGGAGTTCAGCATGGACTACACAGATGCCAGCAGAAAAGACGGCGTGTGCTTCACTTTCAGCGACGCAAGGTAAAACATGCACCAGTCCGGTTGAAACTAGATCTTACTGACTCTCAACACTGAACTCCAGTAGTGGATCTGATATTAGCCAATACTATTTCTCGTACAAGTAACCAGAAAGACACAACCATTAACACTCCTATATCTGCATAAGCCATAATGTGGCGATTTTCTTCAGCAGACTGTCAGAATGATTAAATGTCTGACACCCAGCAGCCGATGATCAATATTTTCTAGCAGTGTCATTAAACAAAATAAACTTTAACTATGACTTTTTTTTTGAACAATTGTATTTTTGTGTTATTATTATGTTGTTGTTGTTGACCGGCCTCGGTGGCGTCGTGGTTAGGCCATCGGTCTACAGGCTGGTAGGTACTGGGTTCAGATCCCAGTCGAGGCATGGGATTTTTAATCCAGATACCGACTCCAAACCCTGAATGAGTGCTCCGCAAGGCTCAATGGGTAGGTGTAATCCACTTACACCGACCAGTGATCCATAACTGGTTCAACAAAGGCCATGGTTTGTGCTATCCTGCCTGTGGGAAGCGCAAATAAAAGATCCCTTGCTGCTAATCGGAAAGAGTAGCCCATGTAGTGCCGACAGCGGGTTTCCTCTCAAAATCTGTGTGGTCCTTAACCATATGTCTGACGCTATATAACAGTACATAAAATGTGTTGAGTGCGTCGTTAAATAAAATAGTTCTTTCTTTCTTTATTATGTTGTTGTTTTTTGTGGGGGGGGGGGGGGGTTAAATCAAAATTGCAAAGCATGTATTAAGTTTATCACTGTCCATATATTTGTTTTATAGCACAACACTGAAACATAAATGCCAGCTTTCTTGTCCAATCCTGTTGTCATCTTCGAAAATCAAGGTCTCTATGAAGGCTGGCGAAGTGACCTGTGACCTGTTGAAAGACCTGACCTTGACCTCAGGTGAACTGGTTCTCCCTCTACGACCACTGTTTTCTGACGTCACAAAGGTTCCTAACTATGAGAAGTCAGACGAGAATGACCGCGAGCTGTATGAGATCAAAATCCACCGAGTTTACCCGCGGATTCACAGATCTCTACACGACATCCACAAAATGTCAGGCTGGAATATCTTGATGGAATTACTTTTCTGCACATATGTTGAATTTAATTCAACTCCACAAGTACGATATCGGGCGTTTCTGTGAAATATAAACAATTATAAATGTTTTAGATTGTAGGGTGTAGTGTATGCTACGATGTTTCTACAATTGGCTCTTTTTGAAAAATTTAAAGGAGCAGACCTTAGTTTTAACTCGTAAAAATGGACACCAAGTTAAGTTAAACTACAAACCTGTAACACATTTGGATAAAGTTACAGCAGAGTGAAAGAAGAGTTTGTGACGTTAAAACCGGGAAATATCCTTAAAAAATAGACCCGAACTCGAATCAATAAGCGCTACTTCCCAGACGCACTTGGGTTTTTAAAAATATATAAAAAAGCATTTTGTTGTATTAAAAACAACAGGATGACCAGAAAGATTTCGGTTCTACGGAAATGGATAATCTAAAGTAATGTTTGATTTCAGTGATCATAAACGGCTCTAATAGTGAGACGTATGCTGTAGTGTTTAAAAACTAGGGTCTGTCCCTTTAAGTGCTGGAACAAATTCTATGTATATCCACCAGAAAAAAACCAACAAAAAACAATATTAAATTTTATTTGCGATATATATTTATACTTTACACCCAGGCTGTGTTTTTAACACGTCTATATTCCTACAAATATTTATATACTAGTATTTTCCTTAGTATGCGCTATATTTTTTTTTTTTAAACTGGGGCAGTATGTAGCTCAGTGGTGAATCTCTTGCCTTAGGTGCAGTGGATCGTAGGATCGATCCCCATGGACGGACTAGTGTTCTTCCCGCCTCATCCAATGCCCCGCACTGGTATACAGAGGCTGTATGACAAACGCAAGTTTACAAATTTACTGTCTACCGACCAATATCGAAATAACTATATGTTCCACACCAAATAGCTGTAGTTTGAAATGTGTTGAGATGTTGTTGTTTTTTAAAGAACTTTTTAAATTTCAGATCAGGACAATACAAGTGACTTACGGAGACTGCTCAAAGGAGCTGAAGAATTTTAGTATGATGTTCACTGTAGATTCCTTCAAAATAGTCGAGAATCTGCCCACCCTGGTCGTGAGGTGGGTCGACTTTGACGAAGTTAGGAAGAACGTGCAGGAGAACAAAACAACAGAAGCAGACGTGATGGCGGCCATTGAAAAGTCACGTGATCTACCTCGTGTTTACAATCTGGGAAAACTGGCAAAGGTAAAATATTAATATGCAATATATATTTTTTTATATTAAAAATGATGGGTCTTAGTGACAAGCAAGGAAGGAGCCACAACTCTTAAACATGTTTGATAATTTTATTTTAACTGTGCATTTTAATTAATTTTATTAGAACATGCAAATGTTATATCTGCAATTGAAATTGGTTTGTACTAATACGTAATACAACGGACATACCCGACATTGCATATCTTGTCAGTAAATATTGTTTTATTAATTATTTTTCAGAACATCTAGTTTTTGATATTTTACGGGGGACAATACTCCGAACCCCCTAGAAACTTTGCTTTGCACCCTCAATCTCAATCAGCCTCCCTCAATGTCTACTTGCTTCCGCCGTGCCTGACCTATCAATGTTAATCTTGCTAAATTATGTTGCTGACACTCCATTTAAAAAAAGTTATATTCATACTGTTACTGCAGTATTACTACTGAATTCAGTGATGTTATGTAAACCATTAATGTTTTTAAAACCGTATCCATGAACCAAAACGAGTACGAGTTTAATTTTTGTTTCAGCTTCACGATGGTTTTGTACTCCTGAAGAAAATAATTGCTCTGAACACGAGGCGATCAAACCAGGTGGAGACGACAGAAGTGGCTCTACCTTGGCAGAATTCGTTCATCCGACCAAGATATCCTTTCATGCCTTTTTCATATCATCTATATTTTGCAAACATGGGTGAACTTTTGAACAGAGATGGAAGTTCACAACATGTCCTTGATCCTACTGGTGAGTATTTCCATAACACTGACTTCAGTTAAATATTTAAAGTCACAAAGAGTCAGTCTGTAGGATTCGAACCTACTGCACTGACTGTCATGGCACTCGACAGTTCGCGATGTTAATCGATTGGCCATGGAGAACTCCAAAACAAAATTGTAATGCATTGCCACACGACAGTTGTTTTCTCCTGAATCTATGATGAAAAATAGATTTCTACAATCTAATTAAAATTAGCTCCACTATTACATGTGGATCTAACACCAGCCAGTTGGAGCTCATGTTCACCAATCAAAAACTTACTTGCAGAATCCTGCCAATGATTTAAAAATAATTTGAAAACATTCCGAATTATCCTGAGGGTATACGACATGTTTCGTGTGAATTACGAATGTTTTATTTGATAGATTTCTAAGTCTTAGAAGCTTATCCATTAAAATAACAGCCAGTTCTTTGTCAGAATGGAGATGCAATTCAGCCTTAAAATGTTACGTCACGTGCTAACATGGCGGTCACTGTAATTGGATTTTGCAATAATATAAAGTCATAGTTAGTAGTACATGAAATTATCTGGGTGTAATATTTCGTTGGCATTTAATATGGGGTGTAATCTTTACATTTCACAAGAAATGTGAATACATATTTTGGTCATTGTCCAACATTGTGACTGCCCCTTTAAATGTTCCGAGAAGAGTAAGCAACACATCGTGTTTATTTCAAAATACGTAATCAGAACAATCGCCTATGATAGGTCAATTACCGTACGACTCGGTCTTTAATTGTGTTTTTCATATTTTGTCAGGGTTAGGGTTAGCGAGATAGCAGACGATTCTGTCTTTATAATGGTTTTTGTTTTGTTTTTCGATCTTCAGAGTTCTGCATGTTGACTATGTCTGTCGTTAATGGTTTTAAAAAATATATATATTTTTTTAATTTATTTACTTCTTCTTTTTTTTGGGGGGGGGGTGGGTTGGGGGTTGGGGGGTTGGGGTTGGGGTTGCTTTTTGTTTGGTGGTTTTTTAAATTTTATTTTATCTTCATAATTCTCTCTAAGCATTGGATATGTCGACTCAGTTTTTAATGGTATTTTTCACCTATAGAGTTTCTCTTCTCACAAGGCCAATGTTGATTATGTCTTTAATGGTGTTTTTTTCTTTCTTTTTTTCTTTCTTTCTTTCTTCTTCTTCTTCTTCTTCTTCTTCTTCTTCTTCTTCAAACAGTGGAGATGTCGAGTCTCTTTATTGTGGGGCGTTCATTGGTAATGCTTGATGCACCACTACTGGTAATCAAAGGTCGTGGTATGTGCTGTCCTGTCTGTGGGATGGTGCATATAAAATATCCCTTGTTACTAATGGAAAAAATGTAGCGGGTTTTCTCTCTAAGACTATATGTCAGAATTACCAAATGTCTGACATCCCAATGTGCTCTAGTGGTGTCGTTAAACAAAACAAACTTTTTACTTTTCTTCCTCGCTGGCGGCAGGCCAACGATAAACCTAACGACAAGTCTGGCGGTTACTGATCGTTAGCATTGTATATTTTTAGTACACACCTAGCTGTTCGTGGCAAACTTGTCGGCTCACTGATACAGCCGTTTTTGATCATTGAAATCAGACACTGCTTACATCTTATTATCTAGATTATCCATTTCCATACATCCGACGTGTTTCTGGTAATCATGGTGTTTCTAATTCCACGAAATGCATTATTCATATTTTAAAAACACATGTACCTCTTGAGAAGTAACGGTTGTGGAGATGACCTTTAATCTATGTTGATGGTATTCCCCATTTTAACGTCACAAACTATTGTTTCACTCTATTGTACCTTTATCCAAATGAGTTACAGGTTTGTAGATTAACCAAGCTTAGTGAACATTTTCACATAGTAGATATGCTGACTCTGTATTAAATGTCAGATTAATGGTGTTTTATCATCCGAGTTCTGTCTTCAAACAGTGGAAATGGAAAGACGACTGTCGACTCTGCTTTGTGCAGAGATACGATTTCGAACAGGGAATACGGTTTTGTTGTTAAATTTAATGTTTGGTGGGGTTTTCTTCCATCTTCAGAGGTCTATCTTCAAACATTGGCAATTTTAAGACCAGACGCATCCAAAATAGATAAGGCGATTGATGTGTGGTTGGACTAGGTTCGGTGCCTGTCAGTGACCCCATTGGGCTATTTATCGTTCCAGCCAGAGTACCACGGCTGGTATATCAAAGGCCGTGTTATGTGCTGTTCTGTCTGTGGGATGGTGAATATAAAATATCCCTCTAAGACAGTATATCAGAATTACCAAATGTTTGACATCCCATAGCCGGTGATTAATAAATCAATATGCTCTGGTGGCATCGTTAAACAAAACAAACTTTAACTCTTTAATGTCTGTTTTTTATCTTCAGAATTCTATCTCAAGTCAATAGAGATTATAAGACCAGGTTTGTCCAGAATAGATATTGTCCGTCAGCTTCATTTGACGACCATGGAGAAAATGGACAAGGTGACACCACCAATGTGTCAGGGAAATCGACTGTTATTTTGTGATAGCTGTGCCACGGCGAACGTCTCATGTAAAAGATGCACGAAGTGTTATTCCGTGTACTACTGCAGCAGAGAATGTCAGAAGAAAGACTGGCGGGAACACAAGAAAGTCTGCAAGCAGCGGCCATCACAATAGGGAGTTTCCCCTTACGGCCAGAGGGCTTATGCAGCCATTTCCGGCAAGAGAGTATGTTAAATCATACAAGTTTAAGTTCAAGTTCTTTATTTACCTTGAGTTTTACAACTCATCAGCTGGATACATAACATAAATAATACAACATAGATATACAAAATACACATGTGCAAAACAATGGATGGTGTCGTTTATATATATATAATCATGGACAAATAAAGTGATACAAGTTACATTTATTACATTAACTATCATCCTGCATTAACCGATCTCTAATTGTGTTAGCTTGCACCAAATATTTTCCTAGGTTAATCAATTCCTTATTGTTACTGCTGGTTAATAACAGTATAAAACGATAAACACTTAGCCGCTTATAATAATACATTTTTATATATTTACAGCGCACATATTTGTATTGTGGACACTCTATTACAAAGTGATATTCGTCATCTATAACATTAAAATTACACAGAGTACACATTCTTTCTGATCTTTCGATGTTTCGACACCTGCCAGATTCTACATTTAATTTATGAGCGCATATTCTAATCTTACATATTTGTTTTTACACATCGCGTTTCCATTGTCAATCTTAAATATGTTTGTAATCTAAATTCGTTTAATGAATGTTGATATTAAAGTCCAGTGCCGGCCTCTGTGTTGTCGTGGTTAAGCCATCGGGCATAAATAAGGTTGATAGGTACTCGATTCGTAGCCCGGTACCTGTTCCCACCCAGAGCGAGTTTTAACGACTCGGTGTGCAAGACCACTATACCCTCTTCTCTCTCACTAACTACTAACAACTAACTCCCTGTCCTGGACAGACAGCCCAGATAGCTGAGGTGTGTGCCAAGGACAGCGTGCTTGAACCTTAATTTGATATAAGAAGGAAAATGCGTTGAAAAGAAATAGAAAAATCATTCAGTGGAATATTTGATATAAAATAGAGTCTGTCTACAAACTACAAATATTTCCTCAAATGAATACAATGTATTTATTTCTGTTTAGATTTAGTGTGTGTGTGTGTGTTTCTCTCTCTCTCTCTCTCTCTCTCTCTCTCTCTCTCTCTCTCGCTCTCTCTCTCTCTCTCTCTCTCTCTCTCTCTCTCTCTCTCTCTCTCTCTCTATATATATATATATATATATATATATATATATATATATATATATATATATATATATATATGTATATATATGATTTGTCCCTAAATGTACTTTATTAAACCATCTACGTGTCCACCATACTCCACTTATTAATGCTATTTTGTAAAAATAATTGAATTATGGCAATGGTCCATAATTAAAAAAACTAACATTGCTGAGAGGATTGACATGGATTTCACTTCATCATGTTGAAGTGATGCAATAGCTAGATTTGGTCTGTAAAAATTAATGTAATTTTGATGTATTATTCAGTTTTACAGAAATAAGGTCCTTAAATCTGTGACAGTATACCTTTAATTGATATATCTGAAAATATCTGACATATTATATTTTAGATTAAGACTGTTAAATATACACGGCCATAGCAAGCACATAGCAAGCACATAGCAAGCACTTGATTAGCGTTCGATTCAAGTTCTTTTAAATACTTGATCTATGGCGAGACGTTGGCATGTGTGCCCCTGAACATCGCAGTGAAATTGAAATAGTTTTTAACATATCAATAACATGAATATACATTTTTAATGTAATTGTTGGATCAGCCATTGGTTTCACAATGCATGCTAGTATACTTTGTATGTGCCATTTTATAAATATTACACCCCTCCCTAGTAATATTCTGCATTTAACCATGCAACCATTTAAGTTTGTTTTGTTTAACGACACCACTAGAGCACATTAATTAATGACTCATCGGCTATTGGATGTCAAATATTTGGTAATTCTGACACGCAGTTAACAGAAGAAACCTTCTACATGTTTCCTAATGCAGAAAGGGATCTTTTATATGCACTTTCCCACAGACAGGAAAGAACATACCACGGCCTTAAAGGGACATTCCTGAGTTTTCTGCAAGTTTTAAGATGTTATCGACTAACAGAGACTTTTTGACGACTGTAATTACATATCAAATATACTTTTCTGGATAAAATATTAGTGGCTGTATATTAAACGTGTTTCTAATCGTTCTAATGTTTGTAAAAGGTTAAATTTCATTTTATTTCCTAAAAAAGATTTTTTCGTACGTACAAAATTATTTGAAGACAAAATCCAGTTTGGGCTTCTTACAAATATTAAAACGACCAGAAACACATTGAATATATACTGATATTCTAAACAAGAAAATATATTTAATATGTAAATTTAATCGTAGAAATATTTTATTTGTCGGAAACATCTTACAATGAAGCAAACTCGGGAATGTCCCTTTAATTTTCACATTTTGATTGAGGGTGGGGATGAGATGAAACCTACATGTAATGTAAATTACAATTTACAATTCAGTGTTTGTGTTCTGTATTTATAATTATTGTTTCCCTTTTGGAGGAAAATAACTCAGATATATATTCTTCAATTGTACATCCCCATTTCGGCCTCACATTATTGATATCTATTAACTATTGTATTCTTGAACCTTGACTATATTGTACTTTGTTGGTGATGTTTAAACCAATTTATCTTTCTTAATATATAAAAAAATATATTTTGATAACATGTTGATTTGTTTTATGTTTTGAAAGAAAGAAAGAAATGTTTTATTTAACGACGCACTCAACACATTTTATTTACGGTTATATGGTGTCAGACATATGGTTAAGGACCACACAGATATTGAGAGAGGAAACCCGCTGTCGTCACTCCATGGGCTACTCTTTTCGATTAGCAGCAAGGGATCTTTTATATGCACCATCCCACAGACAGGGTAGTACATACCACGGCCTTTGATATACCAGTCGTGGTGCACTGGCTGGAACGAGAAATAGCCCGATGGGCCCACAGACGGGGGTCGATCCCAGACCGACCGTGCATCGAGCGAGCGCTTTACCACTGGGCTACGTCCCGCCCCGTTTTGTGTTTTGTTTCAAGAATACGGCTCTCCCGGTTAAGGCCTCATGTATTTCCCTTCCCATAGCAGCTGACATCTAAAAAAAATTAGCATATTATTGACTAGGAGTCATATATCTATAAAATGTATGACATTCTGACATTTATTCGGGAGCCAAAAAATGACCCTTATCATACCTACTCCTTTTACTGCTGGTGCAAAAGAAAGAAAAATGTTTTATTTAACGACGCACTCAACACATTTTATTTACGGTTATATGGCGTCAGACTTATGGTTAAGGACCACACAGAGTTTGAGAGGAAACCCGCTGTCGCCACTACATGGGCTACTCTTTCCGATTAGCAGCAAGGGATCTTTTATTTGCGCTTCCCACAGGCAGGATAGCACAAACCATGGCCTTTGTTGAACCAGTTATGGATCACTGGTCGGTGCAAGTGGTTTACACCTACCCATTGAGCCTTGCGGAGCACTCACTCAGGGTTTGGAGTCAGTATCTGGATTAAAAATCCCATACCTCGACTTGGATCCGAACCCAGTACCTACCAGCCTGTAGACCGATGGGCTAACCACGACGCCACCGAGGCCGGTCTGCTGGTGCAGTAATACACTGTTATTTACTGGTGTAGTCTGGGGTGGATCGGGGTGGCTACTCATCAGTTACACATCTTTTCTTACCCCGCCACCTTTTGTATTTATTTACCTGCTGTCTCATAACAAGTGTAAAAGATTGTGTGATGTCTCCAAATGTAGGTGTCCCCCCCCCCCCAAAAAAAAAAAAAAAAAAAAAAAAAGAAAGAAAGAAGAAAAAGAAAACAAAACCCACACACGCACACGCACACGCACACTACACAATCCTGGCTACGTCAGTGCCAAATTATCAGATAAACGAACAGTCTACAGTACTGAAAAAAAAAAAGAAAAAAAAAGAAGAGCAAAAACAAACAAAACACAACACTGACAAATTAACGAACAAAGAAACAAAACACCCCAAAAAGCAAAAAAAAACAAAAAAAAAAAAAAACATAATTTTAATTTTTTTTTTTAATTTTTTTTTAATAATAATAATAATAATAATAATAATAATAATAAAATAATAATAAAAAAATAAAAAAATAATAATTAATGTATAACAACAAAAACAAAACAAAACAAAACAAAACAAACAACAACAACAAAAAAGAAAGAAGACGCGAAACAAAGCCTCACCTCGCCACACGTATTTCTTTGTACAACCAAAGACCGTTATCAGCCAAAGGTTATCCCTTTAGCATGAGGGCTTGTCAATAATGCTTTCTATGTAAACCAAACTCCTCCGGATTACAGGTAGCTCAAGTACAGCTATCTGTTTTGTGAAGGACGTCTGTTGAATCAAGAACGTTGATTGGTTAATTCAGTTATTTGTAAGTGGTTATCCGTTTAGCAGCAGGACTTGTCAGGAATGTGATCGTAATGTAAACTGCACCCCTGCGGATTACAGGTAGCTCAAGTACAGCTATCTGTTTTGTGAAGTACGTATGTACGTTCCACGTCCTCAGTTAGTAATTGCATATGTCATAGATAATGCAGGTACTGCGCATCGCGATTTAGGTGGGAGAATATCAAACAGAATCCTATAGGAGACAATGTTAATGAGGCTGAAAATACTATATGCAATATATCAAACTTTGACCTATGAATATAATTACTACAGTACCTCTCCAAATGTTTGACGTAAAGAAGATAGAACATTTCAAGACTCAATGTTGCTATAACAAGACATGTTTTTGGCAACACCCTTAGTTTGGTACAAAAAGTTTGTTTGTTAAAAGTTTGTTTTGTTTAACGACACCACTAGAGCACATTGATTTATTAATCATCGGCTATTGGATGTTGGGGCGAGACGTAGCCCAGTGGTACAGCGTTCACTTGATGCGCGGTCGGTCTGGGATCGATCCCTGTCGGTGGACCCATTGGGCTATTTTTCGCTCCAGCCAGTGCATCACGACTGGTATATCAAAGGCCGTGGGATGATGCATATAAAAGATCCCTTGCTGTTAATCGAAAAAGAGTAGCCCATGAAGTGGCGACAGCGAGTTTCCTTAACCATATGTCTGACGCCATATAACAGTAAATAAAATGTGTTGAGTGCGTCGTTAAATAAAACATGCCTTTCTTTCTATTGGATGTTAAGCATTTGGTAATTATGACTCGTAGTCATCACAGGAAACCCGCTACATTTTTCCAAATGCAGCAAGAGATCTTTTATATGCATCTTCCTACAGACAGAAAAACACATACCTCGGCCTTTGGCCAGTTGCGGTGCACTGGTTTGAACGAGAGAAAAATCCAATCAGCTAGATGGATCCACCGAGGTGGTTCGATCCTACGACGCAAGCACCTCAAGCGAGCGTTCAACCGACTGAGCTAAATCCCGCCCCCTAGTTTCGCACAAAGACCGCTTTACGGGTACCCCATACATGTTTCAAGCACAAGTGCGTTAGACACAGTGGTTTTGCTGGATAAAATAAAAAGTTCATACCTTTATTACCCAGATAAAGCTATATCTTTTTGTTGACAATTTATCATCAATGGCAGGACTGGTAGTATGAACGTTGACTCGGCTAGATATTATTATATCTGTAAATGATCAGACATGTTATATCAGTGCCAGTAGAATTGGCACTTCCCATATTTAAGTGGACAGATTAAAGGGACATTCCTGAGTTTGCTGCAACTTTTAAGATGTTATCGACTAACAGAGACTTTTTGTCGATTGAAATTACATATCAAATACATTTTTCTGCATAAAATATTAGTGGCTGTATACTAAACGTGTTTCTGATCGTTCTAATATTTTTACTAGTATAAATTTCATTTTATTTCCTGAAAACGATTTTTTTCATACGTACGAAATTATTTGAAGGCAAAATCCAGTATGAATCCAGATACACACTGAATATACAGACACTGATATTCTAAACAAGAAAATATATTTAATATGTAAATTTAATCGTAGAAATATTGTATTAGTCGGAAACATCTTACTATGCAACAAACTCAGAAAACACTTTGTGAAGCCAGAAAGGATTTAATTATCCACTGCACCAGTGCGTTAATATCTATGTATGTAACAGTCAACCTCGACATACATACAATATATAGATATTCATACATCAATACATACTAGCCAGTGACAGGTCTGCCCACTGTTTCATGCACGTAAGCGGGATCGACCGCGTGGCTTATAGGCCCCATGAATATGGATGGGTTAACGAGCATTCTTTTTTAAAGAATGACTCGGTAGTCCAAAACGTATCGTGACAAGTCTGCGAGATGC
The DNA here is from genome assembly GCF_016097555.1 of Gigantopelta aegis. NCBI lineage: Eukaryota > Metazoa > Mollusca > Gastropoda > Neomphalida > Peltospiridae > Gigantopelta > Gigantopelta aegis. Next base: position 28,955,228 of record NC_054711.1, read on the forward strand.
GGGCGACTCGGTGCCACAGGGTCGAATCCCAACAACGGTATGAGACAATTTGTGAGGCCAGAAAGGGTTTAATTATTCCCTGCGCCGGTGCGTTAATGTCTGTATGTAATAGTCAACCTCGACGTACATACAATATACAGATATTCATACGTGAATACATAAATACATACATACATACTTACATACTTACATACATACTTACATAATTACATAGCCACATACATTTATTAATCATCGGGTATTGGATGTCAAACATTTGGTACTTTTGACGTATAGTCAAAGAAACCTGCTACATTTTTTTCCATTAGTAGCAAGGGATCTTTTATACGCACTATCCCACAGACAGGATAGCACACACCATGACCTTTGATATATATATATATATATATACATATACATATACATATATACATATATACATATATACATATATACATATACACATATATACATATATATATATATATATATATATATATATATATATATATATACATATATACATATATACATATATATATATATATATATATATATATATATATATATATATACACATATATATATATATATATATATATATATACACACACACACACACACACACACACACACACACACACACACACACACATATATAGACAGACATATAGATAGACAGACAGACTGACAAGCAGGCAGAGGCGTAGAAACAGACGGACATCAGTGGCGGATACAGAAAATCCATTGGGTGAGGGGGGCAATGAAGAATGCCAAGGGAACTTTGGGGGAGGTTTGGAGGGAGGTCATAAAAAAAGAGAAAATTAATATATTATAAAATTATAACTGTCACAAAATTTAGGGGGGGGGGGAGAGCGAGCCCTTGTGACCCCCCTAGATCCGCATCTGGACAGGCAGACAAAGATACATGTAGACATACAGGTCGTTACTAAAGTTGTAGCGTGTGTGCGCGTCTTTATATCAGACTATTAGTCAGTAAACATGTTCGATTAAACGCGAATTCATAATATGTCACTTTCAGCAACGCAAATCACACGAACAATTATTTGATCGAGTTTTAGTTAGTCATGTCTAATGTACCCGGCAACCTTATCTTCCACATAACCTAGATTTTCAAACCTTTGACAATGCGTGTTGCAATGAGAGAATGTCGATAGTTTACTAATACTACGAATTGTTAAAATGTCTTTGATAGCTTATTGTTTCCTGAGTAAGAATAGAATGAATAAAGATTAATAAGAAAAGAAAACCAAGTTTCCAGTTTTAAAACTTTGAATCATCAGTAGAGTTTTATATACAGCCCAGAGAATGTAATATTTATAACGTGTATATTTTTAAACTATGACTCCCCCTTCTCTCTCTCTCTCTCTCCACCCCCCGTCTCTCTCTCTCTCTCTCTCTCCTCCCCCCTCTCTCTCTCTCTCTCTCTCTCTCTCTCTCTCTCTTTCTCTCTAACTCTCTCTCTTTCTCTCTCCTGTGTGTCTGTCTGTCTCTCCCTCTGTCTGTATGTATCTGTCTCTCTCTGTCTCTGTCTTTCTCTCTCTCCGGCGTCTCTCTCTGTCTCTCCCACTGTCTGTATGTCTCTGGCTCTCTATCTTTCTCTCTATCTCCTGTGTGGCTCTCTGTCTCTCCGTCTGTATGTCTCTGTCTCTCTACGTTTCTCTCTATCTCTCACTCTTTCTCCCTTCCCCCTCTCTCCCTCTCTCTCTGTGTCTATCTGTCTCTGTCTGTCTGTCTCTCTGTCTCTCTCCCGTGTGTCTCTCCTGTATCTAGCTGTCTGTCTTCCTCTCTCCGTATGTCTCTGTATCTCTCTGCCTGTGTGTCTCTGTTTCTCTCTCTCTCTCTCTCTCTCTCTCTCTCTCTCTCTCTCTCTCTCTCTCTCTCTCTCTCTCTCTCTCTCTCTCTCTCTCTCACTCTTTCTCCCTCCCCTCTCTCTCCCTTCCTCTCGCTCTCTCCCTATGTTTGTCTCTCTGTCTCTGTCGTATGTCTGTCTCTCTTTCTTTATCTGTTTCTGTTTCTGTTTCATCTATCTCTCTCCTTCTCTCTCCCTCACTCTCCCCCCCCCCCCTCTATCGCTTTCTCTCTCTCTCGCGGCTTGTGTGTATATGTGCGTGTGCGTGCATGCGTGCGTACATGCGCATGTGTATGTGTGTCATGAGGATAAAATAAATACGATCACATCTGTTATCTCTAATCCGGGCTTTAGCCACGCCCGTGTGACAGCGGCAAGATAAATATCCCTTGGAATGGGGTTTGGCTTTGCGGAGCTATTAATACACGGGTATATAACCGAAATACCCGTTCAATACCATTAATAATTGTGCGACTTGTTCGCATTTCAGTAGTGGTAAACCTGATAGTGCAAATATTGGCTTTTCGGAATTTATGGTTTGTCAGAAATTAAGACTGACTTTGGAATTAATTCTTCTTATATTAATTGATAGCTTCCAAGCTCCTTTTCGGAAGGTAAGCAAGAATTTTGATTAATTTTATACAACCGCACCTAGTAATGTTTTTAAATTAATGTTTTGACATATTGTTTTATCTTTGTTATAAATTTTTTGACTTATAAAATTATATATATATTTGTATTTTAAAATTAATTAATGTATTTTTCGTGTCTGTATGTTAGTATACATACATACATACATATATATACAAATATATATTCTATTTCAGTGATGCATTTTTTTTTTGTATGTATGGTAGTGTTATAAATTAAAAATTTAGCAGAAACAATAAATGTGGAAGATATAAAATTAATTTCATTGTTATCGTGTTTGTTACAGAAAAGCAAATGGAAGTTAAAAAATACAGCTAACGTTTTCCCTCATTTCTTCAAATTCAACAGTATATTTAAATACATTTTAATGGAGGTGTAACTATTAGTTTCATATTGTTATTGTTTTGGACATTTTTATTTAGTTTTAATTTATTCCTTGTCTCCAACATTATGATTTTTGAAATGTTTATTTTTGAAACTAGCGTGTTGAATACCAATTATTTGATGTTGGATGCGGTTTTCTGGTCTAAAATCTGATTGAAAATGAGCATGAATATTTTATTTATTTATTTATTTTATTATTATTATTATTTTTTTTTTTTTTTCAGTACATCATTTATTTATTTATTTATTTATTTATATATTATTCATTTATTTATTATTCATTTTTTTTTTTTTTCAATACATTATTTTTTGTCTGTTTTTTTATTATTTATTTATTTGTTTATTATTTATTTATTATGATAAATTTTTAATATATATGCTTTGTTCTGTCATTAAAAATACATTTAGCTCCTTAACATCAAATGTGTATACTAAACCCTACCGTCAATAGCACGCGCTTCGAAACGAAAGAAAGAAAGAAATGTTTTATTTAACGACGCCACACAACACATTTTATTTACGGTTATATGGCGTCAAACATATGGTTAAGGACCACACAGATAATTAGAGAGGAAACCCGTTGTCGCCACTTCATGGGCTACTCATTTCGATTAGCAGCAAGGGATCTTTTATGTGCACCATCCCACATACAGGTTAGTGCATGCCACAGCCTTTGATATACCAGTCGCGGTGCACTGGCTGGAACGAGAAATAGCCCAATGGACCCACCAACAGGGATATATGCCAGACCGACCGCGCATCGAGCGAGCGCTGTACCACTGGGCTACGTCCCGCCTCCCTGCTCAAAGTTTCAATCTACTTTCACTTATACATTTACTGACACAACAGAGGAGAAGGGTGGGTGGGTGGGTGGGGAGTGGCGGTTTAACTTAGACCAGTGATAAAGCGCTCGCTTGATGCATGGTCGGTCTGGGATCGATTCCCGTCGGTGGGCCCATCCATAGGCGTACGGGCTCCTAGTTTTGTGTGTGGAGGGAGAGGCTTGTTTTTGCCCGAATTAAACGAAAATGCCCGAATCTGAAAACTAACATTTATTTAAATTAGCATTATAATCAAACTGCTATATAAGGTTGCAAATGAATCACTACACATTTTTTACATGGATTACAACTAATTTCGATGGTAGAATGATGGAAATACATGGTAAAAAGGTCTCAGGTTAGCACATTTTCCCCGAATATCTCTATAATTTTTGCCCGAATTTGATATTTTGCTCCGTAACTATGGGCCCATTGGGCTATTTCTCGTTCGAGCCAGTACATCAAGAATGGTATATCAAAGGCCGTGGTATGTGATATCCTGTCTGTGGAATGGTGCATATAAGAATTCCCTTGCTATTAACGGCAAAATGTAGCGGGTTTCCTTTCTAAGACTATATGTCAGAGTCACCAAATGTTTGACATCCAATAGCCCATGATTAATAAATCAATGTGTTCTAGTGATGTCGTTAAACAAAACAAATTTTTCAATTGACTGGTCACAATAATAAGTAGTCTTATTAGGAGTGGGTTTTTTATATTTATTGTCGCCCAGTAGTGGTACAAATTGTGTCTTCAAACGGCCGTCATTAAGAGAGTAAAAATCACGTAACAGTATCGTGAATGTTCTAATAGACCAAATCAATTCCTATTGCCGATAATGTTAACGTTAACTAATGGAACTGATATAAGCAGCGTATCAACACACCCAAGAAGTACAGCAATAAAAAGTGTGGCACCTCACATCTAATCTACCTGCAAGAAAATGGGGGGTCACATACCATTTAAGAGATTTAAATAATGTTTTTAATAGCAACCATCATTTTTGCCGAAAATTGCAGTTCCATTTTTTGGGGTACCCCGCATTAGTTTCAACCTCTGGCATATATTGCATAACAACTGTATAACAAATACAAGTGTATTTATTTATTGTCAATGAATAATAGTATTTGCACAAATAATCAATGTCACATATTACTACCAATCACACCCACATCTGCTTTTAATTCGTAAATATTTGACGGTGCACCTCGAACTTTGACACGGAACTCTCTGCTTTGGTACTATGCAACCTATAGACACTGGATGTGGGTGCATTAACAGTATTGTTTACCTTTGTGAAATGTTTTATAAAAGTAAAACCAGATGCTCGGATAAATCAACCTCATTTAAAGATTGTACATTCACGTGTTATTGTTGCGTAAATTCCACTCCCTTAAAGGTTTAATGGCGGGACCGATCACGTGATTCTAAACATGACTGCACACCTTACTTTGACATCACTGGCCAATACACCCGTGAAACGTGCTGTAAATGGCAGTCCTCCTACAGTCAATGGCGAGGATAGAGGCTGTGTCTAGGGTAAACGTTCATAAACCGTAACTGGACGTAGGCACGTTAATACAGTCCATCCATATAGGGTTTGTTTGTTTTATTTAACGACACAACTATAGCATATTAATTAATTAATTAATCATCGGCTATTGGATGTCAAACATTTGGTAATTGTGACACGTAGTCATCAGAGGAACATTCTACATGTTTCCTAATGAAGCAAGTTGTCTTGTATATGCATTTTCCCCACAGACAGGAAAGCACATACCACAGCCTAAGCCCTTTAACCAGTTGTGATGCACTGGTTGGAACGAGATAAACATTAGGCCTAGATCGTGATCAAGACCGGTCATAGTGCAATGCAAAGACGACATGGTGTTGTTTAAAGTCGACGACACACAATACGAGTGCATCATACGAAAATAGCCGATTGCTAAGTAATGAAATCATAATGTTGTCTTGCCACATTCAGCTATTCTCGTGGCTTTTTCGTATCGTGTGACGACCCCTTAAGAGAGGCTAAGATAGGTTTGTGAATTAGGCTCCAGCGCTCCAGCTCTCCAGCTCTCCAACTCTCCATCTATAGACAAAGCACCTGGGTGCACCATAAAGCCAAGCACGAAGTGCAGTATCAAGATAACGAAATTAATAATCCAGTGAAATATGTTTACAGTGACCATGTTAAAGGGACATTCCTGAGTTTTCTGCACATTTTAAGATGTTATCGACTAACAGAGACATTTTAACGATTGTAATTACATATCAAATATATTTTTCTGCATAAAATATTAGTGGCTGTATATTAAACGTGTTTCTGATCGTTCTAGTATGTGTACTAAGTTAAATTTCATTTTATTTCCTAAGACAAAATTCAATTTGGGCTTCTTACAAATATTAAGACAACCAGAAACACATTGAATATACAGACACTGATATTCTAAACAAACAAAAATATATTTAATTTGTAAGTTTAATCGTAGAACTATTTTATTAGTCGGAAAAATCTTACAGCAGCAAACAGGAATGCCCCTTTAACAGCGGCCCCCAAATTGGAAACATTTTATTATAGACATTTTGAGGCTATATCTACTAAGTACGATGCGTCACTGACCAAAATCTTGACTGATGCTATTCCAAATTTGGAACTTGGTGAAACTCTTGCACACTTATTGTTTTTATTGCTTCAGATGAACTCACGGACTTGACAGCTGTGGTGGAAGTACTCATGACGGGTGCCACCGGTGGGGCAGAATATGCAGAATATGCTCACCTTTCGCGAATATCTAATATCATTACTGTCGTGATAGCGATTAACGAGTGCATATTATAACAGTTGAACTTATTCCAGTGAGCTATGTCCTGTGCTAGATTTGATTTAATAAACTAGTCTGGGAATGGCAGCCCTTTTTTATGGCGGTGCAAGAGGGATGGAATCTCCAGTAAAGCATTTACTTGGGAGTGACTGTCATCCCATAGACGAGGCACTGAATAGAGATTCAAAGAATCAATAACTATTTTGCCAAATGACCGTTCGGGTCCGCGTTGCGCAAGATACGGCCTTGATCACATTTATAGAACTAAACAGGTTTTTGCCAAAGATACAATGACAAAAGGTAAAACACACGTTCATAAACAATACACGCATGAAAAGTTCAGATCTCAATATGTTACCGATTTCTTGGAACAGTGCCTAAGACACAACTGAATACATGTAATCCTATTTGAAAATGTATACAGCACGTCAAAGTAATGTGTACAATAACTCATTTTTCTTTTCACAGGTAACATTCGACAGTTTATCGAAATGGAATATATTATTCTGTATTCCTTGGCAGCATTCATAGCTGTAGCATCAGCAACATCAGCACACACCACAGAAATAGCATCATCAAACAAAACACCAAGTACAGTATCAAGTACACCACTGGTTGCATCATCAAGCCATGAAACAAATCCAGTATCAAGTAAAACACAGGGTGTGTCATCTAGTCAAGAAACGAGTACAGCATCAAGTACAACACAGAGTGTGTCACCAAGACAAGAAAGAAGTACATTATCGAGTACAACGCAGGGTGTGCCATCAAGCCAAAAAACAAGTACAGTATCAAGTAGAACACATGGTGTGTCATTAAGCCAAGAAACAAGTACAGAATCGAGTACAACACAGGATGTGTCATTAAGCCAAGAAACAAGTACAGTATCGAGTAAAACACAGGGTGTGTCATCAAGCCAAGAATCAAATACAGAATCAAGTACAACACAGGGTGTGTCATCAAGCCAAGAAACAAGTACAGTATCGAGTACAACACAGGATTTGTCATCAAGCCAAGAAACAAGTACAGTATCAAGTACAACACAGGGTGTGTCATCAAGCCAAGAAACAAGTACAGAATCGAGTACAACACAGGATGTGCCATCAAGCCAAGAAACAAGTACAGAATCGAGTACAACACAGGATGTCCCATTAAGCCAAGAAACAAGTACAGTTTCAAGTACAACACAGGGTGTGTCATCAAGCCAAGAAACAAGTACAGTATCGAGTACAACACAGGATTTGTCATCAAGCCAAGAAACAAGTACAGTATCGAGTACAACACAGGGTGTGTCATCAAGCCAAGAAGCAAGTACAGTATCGAGTACAACACAGGGTGTGTTATCAAGCCAAGAAACAAGTACAGAATCGAGTACAACACAGGGTGTCTCACCAAGCCAAGAAACAATTACAGAATCGAGTACAACACAGGATTTGTCATCAAGCCAAGAAACAAATACAGTATCAAGTACAACACAGGGTGTGTCATCAAGCCAAGAAACAAGTACAGTATCGAGTACAACACAGGGTGTGTCATCAAGCCAAGAAACAAGTACAGAATCGAGTACAACACATTGTGTCTTACCAAGCCAAGAAACAAGTACAGACTCGAGTACAACACAGGGCGTGTCATCAAGCCACGAAACAAGTACAGAATCGAGTACAACACAGGGTGTCTCACCAAGCCAAGAAACAAGTACAGACTCGAGTACAACACAGGGTGTCTTACCAAGCCAAGAAACAAGTACAGAATCGAGTACAACACAGGATTTGTCATCAAACCAAGAAACGGGTACAGTATCGAGTACAACACATGGTGTGTCATCAAGCCAACAAACAAGTACAGAATCGAGTACAACACAGGGTGTATCATCAAGCCACGAAACAAGTACAGAATCCGGTACAACACAGGGTGTATCATCAAGCCAAGAAACAAGTACAGTATCGAGTACAACACAGGGTGTGTCATCAAGCCAAGAAATAAGTACAGAATCGAGTACAACACAGGGTGTCTCACCAAGCCAAGAAACAATTACAGAATCGAGTACAACACAGGATTTGTCATCAAGCCAAGAAACAAGTACAGTATCAAGTACAACACAGGGTGTGTCATCAAGCCAAGAAACAAGTACAGTATCAAATACAACACAGGGTGTGTCATTAAGCCAAGAAACAAGTACAGTATCGAGTACAACACAGGGTGTGTCATCAAGCCTAGAAACAAGTACAGAATCGAGTACAACACAGGATGTGCCATCAAGCCAAGAAACAAGTACAGAATCGAGTACAACACAGGATGTCCCATTAAGCCAAGAAACAAGTACAGAATCGAGTACAACACAGGGTGTCTCACCAAGCCAAGAAACAATTACAGAATCGAGTACAACACAGGATTTGTCATCAAGCCAAGAAACAAGTACAGTATCAAGTACAACACAGGGTGTGTCATCAAGCCAAGAAACAAGTACAGTATCAAATACAACACAGGGTGTGTCATTAAGCCAAGAAACAAGTACAGTATCGAGTACAACACAGGGTGTGTCATCAAGCCTAGAAACAAGTACAGAATCGAGTACAACACAGGGTGTCTTACCAAGCCAAGAAACAAGTACAGACTCGAGTACAACACAGGGTGTGTCATCAAGCCACGAAACAAGTACAGAATCGAGTACAACACAGGATGTCTCACCAAGCCAAGAAACAAGTACAGACTCGAGTACAGCACAGGGTGTCTTACCAAGCCACGAAACAAGTACAGACTCGAGTACAACACAGGGTGTCTTACCAAGCCAAGAAACAAGTACAGAATCGAGTACAACACAGGATTTTTTATCAAGCCAAGAAACAAGTACAGACTCGAGTACAACACAGGGTGTATCATCAAGCCAAGAAACAAGTACAGAATCGAGTACAACACAGGGTGTATCATCAAGCCAAGAAACAAGTACAGACTCGAGTACAACACAGGGTGTATCATCGAGCCAAGAAACAAGTACAGACTCGAATACAACACATGGTGTGTCATCAAGCCAAGAAACAAGTACAGAATCGAGTACAACACAGGGTGTATCATCAAGCCACGAAACAAGTACAGAATCCAGTACAACACAGGGTGTATCATCAAGCCAAGAAACAAGTACAGTATCGAGTACAACACAGGGTGTGTCATCAAGCCAAGAATCAAGTGCAGAATCGAGTACAACACAGGGTGTCTCACCAAGCCAAGAAACAAGTACAGTATCAGGTACAACACAGGGTGTGTCATCAAGCCAAGAAACAAGTACAGTATTAGGTACAACACAGGGTGTGTCACCAAGCCAAGAAACAAATACAGAATCGAGTACAACACAGGGTGTATCATCAAGCCAAGAAACAAATACAGTGTTAATTACACGACTTGTTGCATCATCAAGTCAAACACCGAGTACAGTATCAAGTACACCACTGGTTGCATCATCAAGTGAAGCAGTATCAAGTACACCACTGGTTACATCATCAAGCCAAGAGACAAGTACAATAGCAAGTACAACACCTAATAAAACAGCACCAACACCTTCATCAGGACAAACACTCACGAGAAAACCGAATTTGAGTATGTTAATTATAATTATTACTTGAAATAGTTGAATTCTTGATTTTCTTTTTCGCTCTTTCTATAAGATTTAGGGGCTTGTTTCGGGACTCGATTTGCGTTGTTAACTGTTTGCTTCTTGTCGTGTTTTAGCTTTAACGCCATAGTTTTAGGATTATTAGGCTTTCAATCCAGTCGAATTGAAAGCCTCTTGTTGTTTGTTTTAATTATTTTACAGTGTCTTGGGATTTTCCGTGAATCCCATCATTACTCTTATGTAATTTTTATATAGCATTTTAGGCTTTCCAGCTAATATAGCTGAAAACCTTTTTGTGTTTTAGGTGTGTGGATTTAAATAGTATTTCGGGCTATAACCGAAAACGACTTTGGATTTTAAAATTGTTATTAGTTACTAGGCTTACAATTCGGACGAGTTGAAAGCTTGTTGTTGGTTGCTTTTGTGTTTGTTTTTGTATGTTTATCTTTATCTTTTAATAGAAACAGTGGTTTTCGAGCAAGTTTAGCGCTTTTAGACTCCACGATCGTAGATGTGAACGTCCGCTACTACCACAGCAACAACTACTACAACAACAACGACTTTTACGACTATTACTACTGTTTCTGCGGCTGCCTCTACTACTACTACCATTACTACTACTACTATTACTACTACTACTACTACTACTACTACTACTACTATTACTACTATTTCTACTACAACTTCAACTACTACTACTATTACTGCTACTACTACTGCTACTACTACTACTACTACTACTACTACTACAACTACAACTATTACTACTACTACTACTATTACTGATACTACTACAATAACACTACAACAACTACTACTATTACTACTACAACTACAACCACTACTACTACTACTACTACTACTACTACTACTACTACTACTATTGCTACTATTTCTACTACTACTACTACTACTACTACTACTACTATTACTACTACTGCAACTTCTACAACAACAACTACCACTACCACAATTACTACTACTACTATTACTACTATTACTGATACTACTACAACACCACTACAACAACTACTACTGTTACTACTACAACTACAACCACTACTACTACTACTACTATTGCTACTACTACTACTACTACTACTATTTCTGCTACTACTACTACTACTATTACTACTACTACTACTACTACTACTACTACTACTACTACTACAACTTCTACAACAACAACAACTACCATTACTACAACTACTACTACTACTACTACAATAACTACTACTACTACTACTACTTGTACTACTACAACTATTACTACAACTACTACTGCTACTACTGCAATTATTATTATTATTATTATTATTGTTATTGTTATTGTTGTTGTTGTTGTTATTATTATTATTATTATTATTATTTCTTTGCATTAATTTCAATACGTTAATTCATTATTAGGTCTAGCACGTTTCAGTCTATCATTTTCCATCAAATTTAACACAAGTTTCAACAACGACTTGAGGAACCCAGGGACAGACCTCTTCGTAAAGTACTCAAGGACGATGAAATCAGAAGTAAGTCTCGATGGAACTACAGTCTAACATTTGTGTTTAAAATCTCAATCTTTCTTCACCAACATCTAACATATTTTACTAATCGAACACAAACAACTACAGGTTTTTTTGTATGTACAATGTATTATACATAGTATTCAGGTGTTTACTAGTTTTGTATGTAATGGCTGTTTCCCCTTCATAAAGAGAGAATGTTTAATGTTGTGTGTGAAATGTGATTTATACGGGGGCAGTTTCACGGGAAAGGTTGCATAAAGAGTCTCACTGGGACCCCAAAATTAACTAATTCTATATAAAAAAACAATATTTTAAAAAAGCAATATGACTAGTGAAATGTTTTATAAAAAATTGGACCTACAGCTGTTACGGTTTATAAAATAATCAATAATATGATTATATGCACAGCATAAAAATATGAGGACACATAGGTACAGCATAATCATAAGCTTTTATGTGATACATTTCTAAAGATTTGAAATAGGAAACTGTTAAGAGTAACTGTATTTTCATTAATAAGCACTCCATTCTAAGCACTCCACTCTGACAGTCTGGGAGGATCTTGTCCGTGGACATTTAAATGTTGATGTCACTTTACACTCATGAAGGAATTTCATACAAATATGATCACCTTCAAGCACTTTAAACTTGCATTGTCAGGGCTTCTAGATTATGGTAGTCCCACTCCCATGGCTAGTGATATTCAATGTTAGGCTAGTAAATAACTACTATTGTCATGCCCGACGGCTAGCGAATTATTTTTGGTCAAATGTTGCAGTTAAGTCTATTTTGTAAATATGAATATCCTGCCCCCATCCCATCTCCCAATGTTAGTGTTTTTGAGTTCTATCTCCCTCTTTAGGTGTTATATCCGATTATTACTATTATTTAGTAAAATTATATTAACTTACAGTAAAGTAGGGCTAGTGAATTTTTAATTGTGGCTAGTACATTTTTAAAAATCACTGATCCCATGACTAGTGGATTTTATAAAAATTCTAGAAGCCCTGATTGTGTATTGGTTATTCGTCCAATGTAATAACCCTCGTCATAGTAAACAGTATTCTTAAAAAAACACAGATTCTGTAATAATATGAACCGACCTGCATTAAGCAGCCACCTGTATTAAACAACCACCTGTATTAAAAGGCCAACTTGATACATGTCCTCCTTATGGTGAATGTTTAAAACAGTTTGACTGTATATATACGCATGGCAGAATAAAGAACCAAAATTGATCACTGCACAACTTTCCAAGTGTGACAGAATAATAAACAAAGCTGACATCTCTCTGTCAAACCCACTAACACCTGCAGAGTGTCAACAAATGTCTCAGACTTCTATACAAGTCACATGTACATAGCAACACCCAGACATGTCAATATAAAATCTGCTCAGCTTTAACATGTTGTAAAATGTCCTTTCCGGAACTTGAACATTGTTACATAAAATTACCACTGCATCAGTGAATTAATAGTTAATTTTAAATGAATTTAAATCATACATATAAGCATGTTGGGTTTTGGGTTTTTATTTTATTATCTCAATAATGCATCATATCTCACAACCCTTTTACAAAAAATCTATCAAACAAACTTCATATATATTACGAAATTGGTATAGACTTGTATTTTACATCCATTCAAGTGAATATATTGATAATGTAATGGAAGCACTTTGCAAAATGATGTTTAAATATACATGTTAAAATTGTATTTAGGAGGGGACATTTTGTTTAACATGCAAAATCTTGTATATTTACAGAACTACAATTCACACAAACACAATAATTATACAAATTAGTTTTTGTAGGCTATTATGCATGTACTATATGATTAAAGTTTTGTAACCTGCCTGTATATATTTATTTGGCCCATGTTTAGAAGGGGACATTTTTTAACGGAACTTTTTAGTCTCTATGTTACAATAAATATCTCAAAGTAAATAACAAAGTTACATCGATTTTTGTTCTTGTCACAACTGTAGGTGTCTATTGTGATTATAGTAATACAACAATAATTGTTGTAAAATGTTATTTCAATTATGTATAGGTCAATGTTCACAACAGGACATCTTTAAAATATTTTTTAACGGAAAACAAGGTTAGTTCTTTAAAATACTGTAAATCTATAATACAACATCCAGTTTTTATATGGTTGATAAAAAAATGTTTACCAGTAGTCTAGTATTCAAATAAATAAAAATGAAAGTATTTATTTCACATTACATTATTATTAAAATAGTAATGGAATAATGCAAAAATTCAAATGAGACTCGTAAATGTGTTATTTTGATATATAAATATTCACTACTTGATGAAAAATCAAGTTATTTCAATAAAATTTCAGCAGAACAGAGCTTTAAATTTTAAAGTTATGAAAATTTTATTCCAATCAACGAGCGGTGCAACCTTTTCCGTGAAACTGCCCATATCATTTAGTGGAGTATGTAATGATATCGCACATGTCGCGAGGTTATTATAAATAGCCAACACACACATGCACGTACACAAACACATACATACACAAACGCACATGCAGAAAGGTACAAACACACACGTACACATATACACACACGCACGTACACACATACACAGATAAAGACGACAATGTAATTATCTTTTCAGCTGACAAAAGTCTACAGAAGTACTCCAGGTTTTATTTACATAGACATCATTGGATTCAGGTAAGCGCAGGATTCAGGATGTTAGTGAATGGTTGATCGGTCGCTCACCTAATGTGCGGTAGGTCGCTCACCTAATGTGCAGTTGGTCGCTCACCTAATGTGCGCTTGGTCGCTCACCTAATGTGCGATTGGTCGCTCACCTGAGATATGATTGGTCGCTCACCTGAAATGTGCTTGTTCGCTCACCTGAGGTGTGGTAGGTCGCTCACCTAATGTGCGGTTGGTCACTCACCTGAGGTGCGGTTGGACGTTCACCTAATGTGCGCTTGGTCGCTCACCTAATGTGCGGTTGGTCGCTCACCTGAGATGTGATTGGTCGCTCACCTGAAATGCGCTTGTTCGCTCACCTGACGTGTGGTAGGTCGCTCACCTAATGTGCGGTTGGTCGCTCACCTGAGGTGCGGTTGCACGTTCACCTAATGTGCGCTTGGTCGCTCACCTAATGTGTGGTTGGTCACTCACCTGATATGTGATTGGTCGCTCACCTGAAATACGCTTGTTTGCTCACCTGACGTGTGGTGGGTCGCTCACCTGAAATGCGCTTGTTCGCTCACCTGAGGTGTGGTTGGTCGCTCACCTGAGGTGTGGTTGGTCGCTCACCTAATGTGCGGTTGGTCGCTCACCTGAGATGCGCTTGTTCGCTCACCTGAGGTGTGGTTGGTCGCTCACCTGAGGTGTGGTTGGTCACTCACCTGAGGTGTAGTTGGTCGCTCACCTGAGATGTGATTGGTCGCTCACCTGAAATGCGCTTGGTCGCTCACCTGAGGTGTGGTAGGTTGCTCACCTAATGTGCGGTTGGTCGCTCACCTGAGGTGCGGTTGGACGTTTTCACCTAATGTGCGCTTGGACGCTCACCTAATGTGCGGTTGGTCGCTCACCTGAGATGTGATTAGTCGCTCACCTGAAATGCACTTGTTCGCTCACCTGACGTGTGGTAGGTCGCTCACCTAATGTGCGGTTGGTCGCTCACCTGAGGTGTGGTTGATCGCCCACCTAATGTGCGGTTGGATGCTCACCTGAGGTGCGGTTGGACGTTCACCTAATGTGTGCTTGGTCGCTCACCTAATGTGCAGTTGGTCGCTCACCTGAGATGTGATTGGTCGCTCACCTGAAATGCGCTTGTTCGCTCACCTGACGTGTGGTGGGTCGCTCACCTGAAATGCACTTGTTCGCTCACCTGAGGTGTGGTTGGTCGCCCACCTAATGTGCCGTTGGACGCTCACCTGAGGTGTGGTTGGTCGCCCACCTAATGTGCGGTTGGACGCTCACCTGAGGTGCGGTTGGACGTTCACCTAATGTGCGGTTGGTCGCTCACCTGAGATGTGATTGGTCGCTCACCTGAAATGCGCTTGTTCGCTCACCTGACGTGTGGTAGGTCGCTCACCTAATGTGTGGTTGGTCGCTCACCTGAGGTGTGGTTGGTCACCCACCTAATGTGCGGTTGGACGTTCACCTAATGTGCGCTTGGTCGCTCACCTAATGTGCGGTTGGTCGCTCACCTGAGATGTGATTGGTCGCTCACCTGAAATACGCTTGTTCGCTCACCTGACGTGTGGTTGGTCGCTCACCTGAGGTGTGGTTGGTCGCTTACCTAATGTGCGGTTGGTCGCTCACCTGAGATGCGCTTGTTCGCTCACCTGAGGTGTGGTTGGTAGCTCACCTGAGGTGTGGTTGGTCGCTCACCTGAGGTGTGGTTGGTCACTCACCTGAGGTGTAGTTGGTCGCTCACCTGAGATGTGATTGGTTGCTCACCTGAAATGCGCTTGGTCGCTCACCTGAGGTGTGGTTGGTCGCTCACCTGAAATGTGCTTGTTCGCTCACCTGAGGTGTGGGTTGTCGCTCACCTGAGGTGCGGTTAGTCACTCACCTGAGGTGTGCTGGGTAGCTCCCCTCATTTGCGGTTGGTCGCTCACCTGAGGTGTGGTTGGTCGCTCAACTGAGATGTGATTGGTCGCTCACCTGAAATGCGCTTGTTCGCTCACCTGAGGTGTGGTTTGTCGCTCACCTGAGGTGCGGTTAGTCGCTCACCTGAGGTGTGGTGGGTCGCTCACCTCATTTGTGGTTGGTCGCTCACCTAATGTGCGGTTGGTCGCTCACCTGAGATGTGACTGGTCGCTCACCTGAGATGCGCTTGTTCGCTCACCTGAGGTGTGGTTGGTCGCTCACCTCAGGTGTGGTTGGTCGCTCACCTGAGGTGTGGTTGGTCGTAGGATCACTCCCGCTATCAGCAGACCCATACACAATACTACACGAGTGGTCGGTAGATACTGTTTTTCTTACATCGAGCTGTTTCAAACAGGAGATAAATCGAGTTAGATACGTTTTTGATTGACGTTTGTGACATAAATGGTATCTAGGGGGCGGAACGTAGCCCAGTGGTAAAGTGCTCACTTGATGCGTCGTCGGTCTAGGATTTATCCCGCTATCAGCAGACCCATACACAATACTACATGAGTGGTCGTTACATACTGTTTATCTTACATTGAGCTGTTTCAGAAAGGAGAGATATCGAGTTGGATACGTTTTCGATGATTTTGTTTTGTTTAACAACACCGCTAAGTCACATTGATTTATTAATCATCGGCTATTGGATGTCAAAGATTTGGTAACTTTGATATAGTCTCCTTAAATATTTAAACGTCGTTTCCAACTTAATGTAATTATAGCGCCATTATGTGACATTGTAATCAAGTTTGGTCGTTCTAATTTCAATGGATAGTTTGGCTTCGGCGTCCGGGTCATTATCGCGGAGTAGCCAATCAGATGACTTTAAATTGACCTCCCACACATATAATATGTCACACCACGATCTCTCAAACGGGTATGTATAATCTATTGTTTTGCAAATGGTATCCTTTACCCATAGGATAGAGAAAATGGTTTAAAAGTTAATATAACTATACTTTATTAATATTTTAAACGATAAACTATATATGAAATACATTGGGGCTGTACATTTCTTTTTAAACAATAATGTTTCGTTAATATAGGAAAGGGAGCATCTTCATAGATTACAATGTAATCACAAGCACCGAGGCAACCAACAGGAGTCAAGTGATTACACACATACAACACGAAGTGTCCCACAACCTCACACAAATTACTTTAAATGGTGTTGGTGTTGACGAGAAATATCTAAACAAAACCATGAGCGATGACATCATCAAAGGTAACAACGCATTTGATTTTCCACTTACATACTTTAATATTGAAGCCTAAATACATAGTAGCTGCAGGTTACAAAATGCTGGGTTGTCGTTAAGACAAATGTTTTAATAATTATTTTTATTTATAAATGAAAGAGGTATCTGTGTGTGAATGCCAGGCACGGCGGAAGCAAGTTGACATCTTTTTGGAAGGGGGGGGGGGGGGGGGGGGGGAGGAGGGGATGACTGAGATCAAGGGCGCAAAGCAACGTTTGGGGTTCGGGAATATGCTAACCGTACAAGTTTGAAACCTAGATGTCCTGAAATACATTCTACAAGTAAATTCATCTCTGACTTAAGATTTACTACCTATAATATTTTTTATTCAGAATTATTCAGCCCCCTCCACTGCTCCGTCGTGCCTGCTAAACCATTTTGTTTTGTTATTAAATTTCAGCCAACAAAACTCTGTCTGACATCTGCAATGCTTTAAACGTTTGTTACTTCAACGAGACGTGTCACCATGGTAATGATGTCAATAACGTCACGTGTTTACCGCGTTGTAACTTGCAGAGATGTAGTGATAATGGCAACTGCTACGTCCGCGCTGATGGGACAACTGGATGCACGTGAGTAAATAACACCTGAAAACTATTCAAAATTCTATCTCTATGCGACACACACAAATATATAGAGAGAGAGAGAGAGAGAGAGAGAGAGAGAGAGAGAGAGAGAGAGAGAGAGAGAGAGAGAGAGAGAGAGAGAGAGAGAGAAAGAGAGAGAGAGAGAGAGAGACAGAGAGACAGAGAGAGAGAGAGAGGAGGAGGAGGAGGAGACAGAATTAGAGAGACTAAAGAGACAGACGAAGAAAGAGAGACAGACAGACAGAAACAGACAGACAGACATAAGGAGAGAGCGACAGGGAGGAAGAGAGAGAGAGAGAGAGAGAGAGAGAGAGAGAGAGAGAGAGAGAGAGAGAGAGAGAGAGAGAGAGAGAGACAGACAGACAGACAGACAGACAGACAGAGACAGAGAGACAGAGACAGACAGACAGCGAGAGAGACAACAGAGAGAGAGAGAGAGAGAGAGAGAGAGAGTCCAAAAGAAATTCGATAAAAAAAAGCTGGCCATTATCAGAAGACAAAACAAATGATTGCACATTATATTTGTATTCGTGTATGCTAATATTTAAGTAAAGGTGCTTCACTCTCAAACACTGTTTGTTAAATGCTTACAATTCCTTATTATTATTCTGTTCAGATCGATGTTCGCATTGAAACATCATTTTATTGATAGAAGTTGAAGAAAGCATTTTGGCATCGGTACTCGAGCGAGCCAGTGCACCACAACTGGCATATCAAATGCCGTGGTATGTGTTATGCTGTTTATGGGATGGTGCATATAAAAGATCCCTTGCTGCTAATCGAAAATAGTAGTCCATGAAGTGGCGACAGCGGGTTTCCTCTCTCTATATCTGTGTCGTCCTTAACCATATGTCCGACGCCATATAACAGTAATTAAAATGTGTTGAGTGCGTCGTTAAATAAAAAATTTCCTTCCTTCGGTACTCGAGCGCGCTATATAGTGGCAGTCCTCATACAGACTGAGTCCGAACTTGGCAATTTACCGCACTCAAAATCAAAGCATTTGATAGTGTTTGCTGAATACCATCACAACTCTGTCATAACTTCTTTTGGAATCATTTTCGCACATAGACACGGTACTTAATATGTAAATAGTGTATTAGTATATTCCTAATCGTCATGTTTGTTACGGCATCAATAGCTCCTTAATATATATATATATTGTTTTGGTGCCTTACTGGCGAGTAGATTAACGCATATTATATTTAATTACCTCAGAAAAAATATCCTCCTTTTGAGAAAAAAGTACCTTTAAGTTTAAAACACTCTCGTGGTACATGTATGTACTTGACAGGTGTGAGATACTTTATTTATATTATTGTAGATGTAAGATAAGTGATAAGTATGTGTACAGCGGTGACAGGTGTGAGATACTTTATTTATGTTATTGTAGATGTAAGACAAGCGACAAGTATGTGTACAGCGGTGACAGGTGTGAGATATTTATTTATATTATTGTAGATGTAAGACAAGTGACAAGCATGTGTACAGCGGTGACAGGTGTGAGATGCTTGATTTATATTATTGTAGATGTAAGACAAGTGACAAGCATGTGTACACTGGTGACAGGTGTGAGATGCTTGATTTATATTATTGTAGATGTAAGACAAGTGACAAGCATGTGCACAGTGGTGACAGGTGTGAGATGCTTTATTTATATTATTGTAGATGTAAGACAAGTGAAAAGCATGTGTTCAGTGGTGACAGGTGTGAGATGCTTGATTTATATTAGTGTAGATGTAAGACAAGTGACAAGTATGTGTACAGCGGTGACAGGTGTGGGATACTTAATTTATATTATTGTAGATGTAAGACAAGTGACAAGTATGTGTACAGCGGTGACAGGTGTGGGATACTTGATTTATATTATTGTAGATGTAAGACAAGTGACAAGTATGTGTACAGCGGTGACAGGTGTGAGATACTTGATTTATGTTATTGTAGATGTAAGACAAGTGACAAGCATGTGTACAGCGGTGACAGGTGTGAGATGCTTGATTTATATTATTGTAGATGTAAGACAAGTGACAAGTATGTGTACACTGGTGACAGGTGTGAGATGCTTGATTTATATTATTGTAGATGTAAGACAAGTGACAAGCATGTGCACAGTGGTGACAGGTGTGAGATACTTTATTTATATTATTGTAGATGTAAGACAAGTGACAAGCATGTGTTCAGTGGTGACAGGTGTGAGATGCTTGATTTATATTAGTGTAGATGTAAGACAAGTGACAAGTATGTGTACAGCGGTGACAGGTGTGGGATACTTGATTTATATTATTGTAGATGCAAGACAAGTGACAAGTATGTGTACAGCGGTGACAGGTGTGAGATACTTGATTTATATTATTGTAGATGTAAGACAAGTGACAAGTATGTGTACAGCGGTGACAGGTGTGGGATACTTAATGTATATTATTGTAGATGTAAGACAAGTGACAAGTAACAAGTATGTGTACAGTGGTGACAGTTGTGGGATACTTGATTTATATTGTTGTAGATGTAAGACAAGTGACAAGTATGTGTACAGCGGTGACAGGTGTGAGATACTTGATTTATGTTATTCTAGATGTAAGACAAGTGACAAGTATGTGTACAGCGGTGACAGGTGTGAGATACTTGTTTTGTATTATTGTAGATGTAAGACAAGTGACAATTATGTGTACACTGGTGACAGGTGTGAGATACTTGATTTATATTATTGTAGATGTCAGACAAGTGACAAGTATGTGTACAGTGGTGACAGGTGTGAGATACGCGGTGAGAAACTTCTCCTCACGTCTGAGGAAATCATCGCCATTGCTGTAGGAACTGGAGGAGGAATCATCCTTCTGCTGGTGATCGCGCTAATCTGCACGTGCTGCTGGACACGGAAAAAAGCAGACGACAAATACAGGTAAAAACGAACGCCGAATTAATCTTAGTTGGAGATAAGTACTCTATAATATATATATATACAAGTCCATCGCCATTTTAAAACACTTTGTAACACAAGCAAATGGAATAACACCCCGTGTTAGACTGGTGAATAAACAGTGTGTTGTACACTGACGTAGAGGAGGACACGGCCCGCCAATTACACCTATTAAATGAGTAGTTTTATATTGCATCATAACACTTCTCATTTAATATACAGCCACTCATGTTTTATGTAAAGAATTTTTTTATTTTTTTTTAATAATAATAAAAATAAAAATTAATGTTCAATTATAGTTGTTAAAATGTCTCTGTTAGTCGACATCCTCTTAACAACTTCAGCAAACTCAAGATAGGGCTTTTACGGTAATGTGTTTTTCTTTATAGTTTCTTTGATGATTCGAAATCGGAACAACTACAGCCATACCAGACGATGGGGAGTAAGTTCGGAACTCAGAACAAAAACGAATACCTGAGGAAATACGCCATGCCGAGGTCTGTGGACAATACCGGATATCAACTCTCGGGCGATGATGACGTCACCTTCTACACAGGAATGACCAATCGCAGTACAGGAAGCGAGGTAGGTGGTGTTAAAGGTAGTACTAACCCAAATAACTTCCGGCTGTGTCAAAGTTGGAAGTGCACCAAACTTTTAATAGAGATGTTAACACCACAAGTCCTGTGATTGGTGATAAATGTGAGTGTGTTGGTTTGCAAAATATGTATCCAATTTTATTTCATCTTGTACCACTGTGTCAAGTAGCCTTGTGCTTGAAACATGTTTGGGGTACTTGTAAAAAAAAGTTCTCAAATTTTGTGCGGAACTTTTTCCTAAAAGTTTGTGCCAATTTTTTCTGATTCGTTTTAAGGATGAGGGGTGGTGGTATTTATATTCGTGGCGTTTATGTCGATTGATACGCTGCAGGTAGAAGTTATAGCCACATATGTTACTATTATTAACCAGTGACCTTGTAGGTTTGCGGTCTGGGATCGATCCCCGTCGGTGGGCCCATTGGGCTATTTCTCATTCTAGCCAGTGCAGCACAACTGGTATATTAAAGGCCGTGGTATGTACTACCCTGTCTGTGGGATGGTACATCCAAAAGATCCCTTGCTGCTAATCGAATATAGCCCATGAAGTGGCGACAGCGGGTTTCCTCTCTCATTATCTGTGTGGTCCTTAACCATATGTTTGACGCCATATAATCGTAAATAAAATGTGTTGAGTGCGTCGTTAAATAAAATATTTCTTTCTTTCTTTCTGGTAGGTTTGATACTGTCAAATCATCCTGACTACATTTGACAAACATACACAATGACATTTTAAACTTTAAAATGTTTGTTTACGCGTGGTTTCGTCTACAAGATAATATCAGTTAAATGTACACTTATTACTTGACTTATCATCTTCACAACGACAAATCTGATTGGTGCGTTTTCACTGAGGTTCGATATATTTGATTGACGTGCAATTTGATAATCGACTTCTCTTGTGTGTACATATATCGTGAGTGAATATCTGCTGTGTTGATAAGCGTGTAGCTTAAAGCAATAAAATAATTGAAATTATTGGTTCTAAAGGAATCAGTAGAACTTTCGTTGTTAATTAGAAATCATTTGTGAACGTAAATAAAATTTAAAAAAAGATATAGCGATGCCGAGAATAGTGTGTAGAGTGGTTTACAGAGGAAAAAAAGAAAGAAAGAAATGTTTTATTTAACGACGCACTCAACACATTTTATTTACGGTTATATGGCGTCAGACATATGGTTAAGGACCACACAGATCTGGAGAGGAAACCCGCTGTCGCCACTACATGGGCTACTCTTTCCGATTAGCAGCAAGGGATCTTTTATTTGCGCTTCCCACAAGCAGGATAGTACAAACCATGGCATTTGTTGAATCAGTTATGGATCACTGGTCGGTGCAAGTGGTTTACACCTACCCATTGAGCCTTGCGGAGCACTCACTCAGGGTTTGGAGTCGGTATCTGGATTAAAAATGCCATGCCTCGACTGGGATCCGAACCCAGTACCTACCAGCCTGTAGACCGATGGCTTAACCACGACGCCACCGAGGCCGGTGGTTTACAAAGGAATACGAAAGATAAACCGGCGTCGGTGGTGTCGTGGTTAAGCAATCGGACAGAAAGCTGGTAGGTACAGGGTTCGCAGCCCGGTACCGGCTCCCACCCAGAGCGAGTTTTAACGACTCAATGGGTAGGTGTAAGGCCACTGCACCCTCTTCTCTCTCACTAACCACTAACAGCTAGCAACTAACCCTCTGTCCTGGGCAGCCAGCCCAGATAGCTGAGGTGTGTGCCAAGGATAGCGTGTTTGAAATTTAATTGGATATAAGCACGAAAATAAGCTGAAATGAAAGGTAATTAAAACATTGTGAAAAGTATTTCCCTCGGGACATAAACGCGTGGCATGTTTATTAGTCTCTATGTATAAGACCCCTTGCTTCTATCTGGAAAGGGTAGCCAATGTGGAGGAAACACAAACCAAAAACAGTATGTGGGGGAAAGGGGGAAGGGGAGGGGGAGTTGGAGGGGGAGGCGACAGTACAGTAGAAAATGAATCAGGACTCGGTAATATAAATCTGCTCAGGTAGAAAAAACCCCGTCATATCTAAACTAAACAGGGTGGGGTTTTTTTTTATAATTACACGTGGAGGGCAGCTGCCCCAACCCCTGCTTGGTACCGCCCTGAACACGTACGTGTTAAATTATAATATTTTCTTTTACTCTTTTACTAGTGGCATAGTTACAGAGGTCCTGACGCATCACGTGGGACACCGCATGAAGAAGTCACACCACGAAGTGATAACCAGGACAGTTCTGTGACACCACGAAGTGATTACCAGGACAGTTCTGTGGTCAGGTTTGGTGGTGAGACACAAGCTAGTGGACCGTATGAAAGTCTTCTACTGGAAAACGTAACAACAGATGGAAAAACAGTGTACGAAAGAATCAACACTGAAACAACGGTGAGCATGCTTCATTCTTAGGTGTCACGATTAAACAAGCGCTTGTGCAGGGGACGAGAAATGGATTCCGGAGGTCGAAATCTCCCTTCTGAAAGATCTACAGATCCCGACAGTTCTCGCTCCCTTTCTCGGCCCCTTTACCTTACAATTGTGTGACACCCCTTACAAAATCCTGGATCCTCTCCTGACTATATAGCTTGAAATTACACGTAGATGTAAGTGTATCTTGTCTGCAATGGCGTAGCCAGCATGACGCAGACGAGGCGCTTGCCTCGTCTGGAATTCCCCTAGATTTATTTTGTTTTTCCCATCACACTGATATTTATTTTACAGGTCTGGGTTTGCCTCGGCGTTTTTTTTCCGTCTGGCTACGCCCCAGTCTGTGTGTTTATCAGAGTCTGTTTAGCTGTCTAAATATGTACGAATGTTGTTGTCTATGTGTATGAATGTGTTACAAGTTTCATCAAGTGGTGAAGTAACTTCCGAGATTGGTCACAGAAAAGTCATATATAAACTAGTACAGGGATATGTTTTTGATTAGGTTATTTGATTTCTCATTCAGATTTGAGAAAAAAACAAGAAGAAAACATTTCATCAGTGATCATATATAAACTTTAAATAGTAATTTTATGCTGGTAAAATACATATTTGAAAGGTTATAACACTGGCGTAGACATGATTTTAGATTGGGGCGGGGGACAACACATATTGGGGGGGGGGCCAACCCCCACTATGTATGCATGTTTATATGTATGTACGTACGTACGTATGTATGTATGTATGTATGTATGTATGTGTGTATGTATGTGTGTGTATGTATGTGTGTATGTATGTTATGTATGTATGTATGTGTGTATGTATGTATGTATGTGTATGTGTGTATGTATGTATGTATGTGTGTGTATGTATGTGTGTATGTATGTTATGTATGTATGTGTATGTATGTACGTACGTATGATTTTATAAAATTTAATAGGTTTTTTTTAAAGTTTGATTAGGAGAAGCATGGCCCCCGTGCCCCCTCTCCTGTAGTGATGATACAGATATGAATGAATGAATGAATGGATGAATGTTTAACGACACCCCATCACGAAAAATACATCGGCTATTGGGTGTCAAACTATGGTAATGCAAACAAATAAAGTGATGATCAACATCAATACAAAAATTCAAGATTTAAATAAAAACACAGTGTAAAGAACTGTGCAAAAACACAAATATCACAGATAGATACTGACTTTTACTCAAAATTTCAATTTTGTGCTGTATTGGCCATTCTCAAAGAGGATGTTACACCCCTGCACCACGGTGAGGTTACAGCACGCGCAGGGGTTATACAGATATTAAGCAGTGGTGAAATAAACTGCATACTCTAGAAGTACAAATTTCCGAGAACTGTAATTGATAAATCTGACAAACGAAGTACAAATTTCCGAGAACTGTAATTGATAAATCTGACAAACGAAGTACAAATTTCCGAAAACTGTAATTGATAAATCTGACAAACGAAGTACAAATTTCCAAGAACTGTAATTGATAAATCTGACAAACGAAGTACAAATTTCCGAGAACTGTAATTGATAAATCTGACAAACGAAGTACAAATTTCCGAGAACTGTAATTGATAAATCTGACAAACGAAGTACAAATTTCCGAGAACTGTAATATAAAGTGTATTGATACATCTGACAAACGAAGGATTACGATTCTGGCAGGAGTGATATAAAAGCTTGCTAATGTGATCAATAATTCTGGCAATGGTCATTTAGACGTCAGAGTGATAATATAAACTTCTGGCAGAAAAAACATAAACATATTTTTATCAACTAACAACTTACATAAATCGATAGTATTCCACTGACATTTTCAGATAATTCACTAAATGTTACATAGCAAGTTTTTTTCTTTCTTTCAGTTCACCTTCAAAAGGCCAACGCTAAATTTTGAACCCAAAGACATGCAACTGTGATGGGAGAGAAATCGTTATATCAACGAAAGGGCGAGAACTCGGCGTGGATCGTGGTCATCAGACTACCTTGTAAAACATTACATGGTATTTTAAGACTCGAGCTTATAAAACTTTTAGCGGTCTATAATGGAGTGATTTAAACAGTTTCAAATAGACAATTAAAATTTGCAAAACAAGATTGATGACCAATGACGCGGCAATCATTTCATGACATCCTGTGCAAGAATGGTTTTTCTAAGTTAATATTGGGAGTGGCGGTCCTCCTACAGGCAGTACAAGAGGGATGAAACATCCTGTTACGGATCTACGGGAGTGACAGTCCTCCTATGGGCGGTATAGAAGAGATGAAACATCTTGTTACGGATCTTCTACGGGAGCGGCTGTCCTCCTACGGGTGGTACAGGAGGCATGAAACATCCTGTTACGGATCTCCTACGGGAGTGGCAGTCCACCGAAGGACGAGCACCTGGTAGTGGATGATGGAACTAATCACGACTTTGCCTTTTAAAAAAAAACTACTCTGCCTAGTGCAGTGATACGATTTTGATCACGAAATACGGCTCTGTTATGCAGATTACATGCATTCGAATGAGGGGTAAATTCTGTACATTCAGAATACTTCAGCCAAGTATAAATTCACCTCAGATTAATTTTATGCAAAATTAATTATTCCATAACTTGTAGGAAACAGGTATTTATTACAACAATGATATACATTGTATTGCCTTTTCTTTTAGTTACTATTATTATTATTATTATTATTGTTTTATTTGTGTATGCGTTTGTTTACTACTAAAACTACTACTACTACTACTACTACTACTACTACTATTGCTACTACTATTACTATTACTACTACAATTAGTACTACAACCATCACTTGTATATATACACACACACACACGGTGACAGTCCATTATTTGTGTGCGTTTGTTTACTACTACTACTACAATTACTACTACTACTACAATTACTACTACAACCATCACTCGTGTATATATATATACACACCCACACATACACACACACACCCACACACACACACACACCCACACACACACACACACACACACACGATGACACCCCATAATTGACGTATGCATTCGTTTTTTATGATGGCTGTATTGCGTAATGGTATGATGCTATGTTTGTTACCGTATCTTATTTTTATTAAAGGGACATTCCCGAGTTTGCTGCATTTGTAAGATGTTTCCGACTAATCAAATATTTCTACGATTAAACTTGCATATTAAATATATTTTGTTGTTTAGAATATCAGTAGCTGTATATTCCATGTGTTTCTGGTCGTTTTAATATTAGTAAGAAGCCCAAACTGGATTTTGTCTTCACAAGTACAAATATTAGAACGATCAGAAACATGTTTTATATACAACCACTAATAGTTTATGCAGAAAAATATATTTGATATATAATTACAAAAAGTCTCTGTTAGTCGATAACATCTTAAAAATTGCAGCAAACTCAGGAATGTCCCTTTAACTATTAAAGGGACATTCCCGAGTTTGCTGCAGTTTTAAAGATGTTATCGACTAACAGAGACTTTTTAATGATTGTAATTACATATCAAATATATTTTTCTGCATAAAACGTTAGTGGCTGTATATTAAACGTGTTTCTGATCGTTATAATATAGGTACTAGGTTAAATTTTATTTTATTTCCTAAAATATAATTTTTTCGTACGTACGAAATTACTTGAAGACAAAATCCAGTTTGGGCTTCTTACAAATATTAAGACGACCAGAAACACATTGAATATACAGACACTGATATTCTAAACCAGAAAATATATTTAATATGTAAGTTTAATCCTAGAAGTATTTTATTAGTCCGAAACAATGCAGAAAACTCAGGAATGTCCCTATAAAAAATAAACAAAGCTGTATACATATTAACACAGGTATAAATTTTACCCGGAGCATGTAGCAAATTGTTATATTTTTTCACAATTATATATATTATTACACCGTATATTTATAATAAACATGTGTACCTTTTTAACCTTTGTTGTTTTAAGTAATGTTTTTAATAGCAACCGTAATTTTTGCTGAAAATTGCAATTCTATGTTGTTGTTTTTTTTGTTTTTTTTATTGGGGGGGGGGGGGGGGGGGGGGGGGGGGGGGGGGGTGGGGGGGGGGTTACGCCGCATTAGTTTCAACCTCTGGTATATACTGTATAACAACTGTGTAAATAATAAAAATGTAATTATTGTCAATGGATACTAGTATTTGCACAAATAATCAATGTCACATATTACTACCAATCACATCCACAGCTGTTTTTACTCCGTAAATATTTGAATTTGACACGGAACTCTCTTCTTTGGTACCATGGAGCCTGTAACAAAACACAATCCAAGACGAGTGATCTCTCTTTCATCTACAGGCTGGTAGGTACAGGGTTCGCAGCCCGGTACCGGCTCCAACCCAGAGCGAGTTCTTAAGGGCTCAGTGGGTAGATGTAAGGTCACTACACCCTCTTCTCTCTCACTTACAACTAACCCACTAACAACGAACCCACTGTTCTGGACAGACAGCCCAGATAGCCGAGGCGTGTGCCCAGGTCAGCGTGCTTGAACCTCAATTGGACATAAGCACGAAAATAAGTTGAAATGAAATGAAGGTTGAGATCACGACATTTTCGTATCTTCGTGTTCACAACTTAACATTCTCCTTATTTAAGGTGAATTGAAAAAGAACAGAATTTGTTATATAACATTTGTAAAATTGTATCAGATATCGGTAAGATGTATGTTAATCGCTTTTACCCTGTTGGAGAGAAAACAGGGTGAGAATTGTGGTACCACACAGAGACACCTCACATAATATTATTCTAGGAGTAAAATCCAAACTGTCTACTGAAATTAACACTACCGAAACTGATTTCTACGAATGATATATATAAAAGTTAATCGTACCAGCTCAAGTGCAGTAAATATATAATAGTCGTCAGAGATGTTAAAATTTCTATTACTGTCCTGAGTTTTCTGCAGTGTAAGATGTTTCCGACTAATAAACTATTTTAAAGTCTAAAAATACGCATTAAAAGCATACTGTCACAGATTTAAGAACCTTATTTCTCTAAAAATGGATAATAAATTAACATTACATTAAGATTTGGAAACCAAATCTATAGCTATCACATCGCCTTAACTGAACCACGACGGTGTGAAATCCATGTCAACTGTTGACAATATTAGTTTTTGAATTATAGACCATCGCCATAATTCAATTATTAATAAGTGGAGTATGGTGGCTACGTCTATGATTGAATAAAGTACTTTACCACCGGGCTACTTCCTGCCCTACACATACAGACATACAGACATACACATACAAACACAAACCGATAGACAAGACACAAGGCAAAACAGGGCAACCTGCAGACACCAATACAGACAGCCACCAGGCGACGAGACAGACATGCCAAGATAGAATCTATTATATTTGTATTCTATACACCAGGGCGGTAGATTTAGCCCAGTGGTAAAGCACTCGCTTGATGCGCGGTCGGTGTGGGATCGATCCCCGTCGGTGGGCTCATTGGGCTATTTCTCGTTCCAGCCAGTGCACCACGACTGGTATATCAAAAGCCGTGGTATGTGCTATCCTGTCTATGGGAAAGTGCATATAAAAGATCCCTTGCTGCATTAGGAAAGATGTAGCAGGTTTCCTCTAATGACTACGAGTCGGAATTACCAAATGTTTGACATCCAATAGCCGATGACTGTCTAATCAATGTGCTCTAGTGGTGTCGTTAAACAAAACAAACTTCTTCTTCTATACACCACTGAAAGCGAAGAGTTCAGTAACGAAGCGTGCTAACCGATGTTCCAGTGTTGATTCTTTCGTACTCTGTATTTTCAACTGTTATGTTCTCCAGTGCAAGTCTTTCATACGGTCTGCCCGCTCCTGCCTCTGGGTTCTCACCACCAAACCTGACCACAACGCTGCCCTGGTAATCACTACCAGGTGCTGAATCACATGGTATGTCACGTGGGGTACCATGTGATGCATCGGGATCGTCACATGTGCCGTCTCTGCAACTATGCCACTAGTAAAAGTTTAAAAGAAAACATTGTGATTTAATATGTACTTGTTCAGGATCCATATTCACAAAAAGGTGTAAAGTTACGTGTACGACTAGCACTTACGTCTGCCGTAGATTTACGTTTACGTGTAAGGTGTACCTTATTCTCAAAGACGGTCGTAAACGTAAAACGTAAAACGTAAACGTAAGTTGGTTAGACGTACATCTACGATTGTAGGCTAACTCTCTCACAATGGCTTCCGGGTAAATAACAAATGCGCAAAACGCACTTTCGTTTGTCGTCCCCTGACACTAACATCGCGAACGGCGAACCATGGCATTGACAAGTGTGAAAAAATAATTTTAAACAAGAAAACCAAACTGGACGGATCAGGAAATGACTGTCCTTGCTGAAGGTATTGTTGCGGTGAACATAGACGTACTAGCATAGATGTCCTTTTTATTTTGAGAGTGCCTTTTTGTCTACTGGGCCATTTCTCGTTCCAGCCAGTGCTCCACGACTGGTATGTACTATCCTGTCTGTGGGATGGTGCATATAAAGGATCCCTTGCTGCTAATCGAAAAGAGTAGCCGATGAAGTGGCGACAGCGGGTTTCCTCTCTCAATATCAGTGTGGTCCTTAAAGGAACATTCCTGAGTTTGCTACATCTTTTAAAATAGTATCGACTAACAGAGACCTTTTAACGATTGTAATTACATATCAAATATATTTTTCTGCATAAAATATTAGTGGCTGTATATTAAACGTGTTTCTGATCATTATAATATTTGTACTAGGTTCAATTTCATTTTATTTCCTAAATATATTTTTTTGTACGTACGAAATTATTTGAAAACAAAATCCACTTTGGGCTTCATAAAAATATTAAGACGACCAGAAACACATTGAATATACAGACACTGGTATTCTAAACAATATATTGAATATGTAAGTTTAATCGTAGAAATGTTTTATTAGTCAGAAACATCTTACAATGCAGAAAACTCGGGAGTGTCCCTTTAACCATATTGGTCTGTCAGTGGGCCCACTGAGCTATTTCTCGTTCCACCCAGTGCACCACGACTGGTATATCAATGGCCGTGGTATGTATTATCTTGTCTGTGGGATGGTGCATATAAAAGATCCCTTGCTACTAATAGAAAAATGTACCGGATTTCCTCTTTAAGAATATATGTCAAAATTACTGTAGGTGTCTTTCACTCTCCGTGAATATTGAATATGCCCTTTTTAAATGTTGCACCCTCCCTTAACACATTCTGTATCCACCCCTGCGAATTGCTGTTTGAGTTGCATGTGACTAACGGATAAAAGTTCACGTCATGTCAACTCGAAGTGTTTCCATGGCTTGCACAAAAGTTTCCTGTTCGCGCTTTCATATAAATATACTGCAGACGTCTGCGCTCATGATTTATACGCCAACAAAGAGGGTAAATCAATAGTCTACGCCAATAAAATAATTTATATATATATATTTTTTGTAAATTGCAAAAGATAATCGAGCAACAGGTACTTATAAATCACTATCTATGCATGTCGTGTACTTCAAGCTCCGATATGCAATATCTTTTCTTAAAGGTGCATTATCAAAAATTGTAAGAGTCAAATTTCGCTAATTATTTTATACGTTTCTTTTAATAAATAACTACAAATTAATCGATCCCACATATTATAATATTTACATATTTAACTCAATAATATAAAAATTGTAATGTAATTCCGTTCGGCGTAAACAGTGGTTTCCCCAAGAATCACTGGAGAGAAATATAGGGTACAGAGAAACTCTACATGGCGTATTTATTGAAGTACAAGTCAGTTCTCATAATTGGTCAATTTGACCTTCATTTTCAAGGTCAAATGAAGGTAATTGTTTCTGAATATGTAATAATGCTGTACATGACACAAATCATTGGCTCTTTTAATTCTTTCAACCAATATGATCAATATTGATCAATATTATTTCTCTGGTTTATAGATATATCCATTACACATTTAGTTAGGGTGCTTCCTGATCCAGCAAATCAAAATGGACGTTTGGCTATTAAGCATCACAAAACACGTTTTTAAAAGAGCTTAATCTTCCATATAACTAAAGTTTGGTGTCTGTCCCATGGACCTGGCTCCCGTACTAATACCCTTTGATACCGATTGGGACTGAGAAACCCGATTGAACACGATGAACACGTTATATCATTGGGCTTCATTGTCCTCCATTAAAAAAAAAAAAAAAAATGTTTTATTTAACGACGCACTCAACACATTTTATTTACGGTTATATGGCGTCAGACATATGGTTAAGGACCACACAGATTTTGAGAGGAAACCCGCTGTCGTCACAACATGGGCTACTCTTCCGATTAGCAGCAAGGGATCTTTTATTTGCGCTTCCCACAGGCAGCATAGCACAAACCATGGCCTTTGTTGAACCAGTTATGGATCACTGGTCGGTGCAAATGGTTTACACCTACCCATTGAGCCTTGTGGAGCACTCGCTCAGGGTTTGGAGTCGGTATCTGGATTAAAAATCCCATGCCTCGACTGGGATCCGAACCCAGTACCTACCAGCCTGTAGACCGATGGCCTAACCACGACGCCACCGAGGCCGGTCTGTCCTCCATTAAAGTCACTGACCCAAGTTTTAAACACTACGACGTATTTTTTACCATTAGAGCCCTTTTTGGAACATTTAAATTAGGAGTTATTTACATATTATTATTTAGAATATTCATTTCCGTACAGTGTTTTTTGGTGATCCTGTTTTCTGCAATACTCCCGAAATACATGATTCTAAAAAGTTCTAAAAAACCCAACAAAACCCGCATGTATCTCTGAGAAGTAATGGTTATGGAGCCAAGTTCTAGTCTATTTATCTAGACGGCATTTACGCGTTTAAACTCTATTACAATTTATCCAAATATTAATTTTCACAGGCTGAAACGAGGGTATCTGCCTTTAATATTAGGATACGTACCAAGCACCGACCACCGTTTAAGGCACCGGCCTCGGTGGCGTCGTGCTTAGGCCATCGGTCTAGTACCAACCGGCCTCGGTGGCGTTGTGGTTAGGCCATCGGTCTAGTACCAACCGGCCTCGGTGGCGTCGTGGTTAGGCCATCGGTCTAGTACCAACCGGCCTCGGTGGCGTCGTGGTTAGGCCATCGGTCTAGTACCAACCGGCCTCGGTGGCGTTGTGGTTAGGCCATCGGACTACAGGCTGGTAGGTACTGGGTTCGGATCCCAGTCGAGGCATGGGATATTTAATCCAGATACCGACTCCAAACCATGAGTGAGTGCTCCGCAAGACTCAATAGGTAGGTGTAAACCACTTGCACCGACTAGTGATCCATAACTGGTTGAACAAAGGCCATGGTTTGTGCTATCCTGCCTGTGGGAAGCGCAAATAAAAGATCCCTTGCTGCTAATCGGAAAGAGTAGCCCATGTAGTGGCGACAGCGGGTTTCCTCTCAAAATCTGTGTGGTCCTTTACCATATGTCTGACGCCATATAACCGTAAATAAAAATGTGCTAAATGCGTCGTTAAATAAAACATTTCTTTCTTTCTTTTCGTTTAAGGCCAAAGGCTAAACCAATGGATTTTTTTTTTTTTTTTAATTTTTTTTTAATTTTTTTTTTTCATTTTAAAGGCCGGAACACACGGCAGTTGTTCTAACAAATGACTGAACAAGACATTGACTGAAAATAAACACATTTAATTTATCTTGAAGAGTACTTTATTCAACCACCTCCATAGTCGCCATATCTCACTAGTTTATTGATGAGCACCTGGTAGTGGGTCATAGCAGCAATTACGACTTTGTCTAACGTCCTTTCAACTCTACCTTGTGCAGAGATACGAATTTGATCGTGGAATACGTTTTTTGTCGTTTAGGTTTATCGACATTTTAGTATGTAAATGAATTATGGCTACATATCTATAAATTAGAACGTATCTGTAATTGTAGCAAGCGCCAGCTGAAGAGTACCGCTCACAGAGTAGGCCACAGGGGTCCCGTGACTCTCCATACCCCCGCCCCACCCGTTTGAAATGCCACAATATACAACACTAAACTGCTCTTAGTTTTTAAGTATGGGTGAGGCTTGATTGGGTCGTAAATGTGCCAACTGTCAGACAAACAACCTGGGTTTTTTCAGTCATCAATGTTATCAGTACGCCTATAATCCGACCCCATAGGGATCGCATTTTTTATACTATGTAATTTACTACAAGTTATTTATTTCCGAGCCGAATGATTTGTAAATTGCACACACAAATTGTATTTCTTTAATATTCCCAAAACACTTTTACTTTTCTTCTTACGTCAAACCAAACTGAAATTATTTATTAAAAACCCCCCATGTTAATAGAATGATGGGATGAAGTATAAGTGGTCATAAATTCAGTACAAAGACTTGCCAGTGATATACGTAAACTTGAGAGACTTCGTATTACAGGCAACTTGAGTACAGAAATATGTCTTGTAAAGTATTTAAGCCCTTCAGGGGTACCAGGTAAACTGCATTTGGTAATAAATATTGCAGTTACAGTGCATCAATTTTAAAAGGGACTATCTTCACTTTGCTAAAATGTACATATTAATTACAATTAAAAAAACAAAACGAAACAATATCAGTGACCAACTATTAAAGAGATATAATTAAATACAGGAAATTACTGGCCATATGAAAGTACATTCTATGACAAGTCCTGTTACACGTCAAACACAGGGTTATTGTATTAGAGAGGGAATCTTTGCCTACCCAATAGGAGGCACCAACTCCGTGGTTTTCTCTATAAAGTTATCTCTGACGGCAGAGAGTTATCATAATCGTCTAAATGTCCGTCTAGCTCTCGAACAGCAGAGTACTCGGGATAGGGATATTTATAATATTTACATCGCAATTGCTGTTGTATAGTTTGTAATGATTAAATCTTCATATTAACTACTAAAAGCTTTTTAAAAAATAACAAAACATTGTTGACTGAAACGTATTTCCAAACAATAGCTTGTTTAAAAAAAATTCGTTTCGCGCTAGTATAAATTTACCCCCCATGTATTTATTTATTTATTTATTTATTTATCAATTTATTATTATGTGTTTTAACCATTATATCTTCTTTCTTCTTCTCCTATAGTTTCCATTCTATGCGTCATAGCAATTTGTTTTGTTTTTGTGCCATTCTTTAGTTTATACAGAAACATTACAAATGCATTTATGTCTCAAATTGCTATATATGACTATATAACATTATTATACCACAACTTAGACATATGTACTTGTATATAAATTATATCACTTTGATGTAAGGCCATGATGTCAAGGCTCCTCAACCTTGACATGGTCAGAATGAACGGGGGAAAATAAATATTTAATTGTTTGTTTTTTTAAACAAAGGTTAGGTGCTATGTTAAAGATTCATCAATGGAGGTTCCCGCCAAACATATATTATTTTTTTCTTTGAAACATGAAGTGTATAACTTTAGTTTTATGCATATAAAAAATTACAACCAAATAATTCCATTTATTAGTAGAATTTGTTTAGTGGGAATCTTGAGTATGTCACACGCATTAACTAGTGACGTCACTGTTTTATGTATATACATTCAATACACTACGTTTACCTAGAATATTTTGCGGTCAACTGACAAAAGAAACAAATATGGTGCCTTTACTATATTTAA
This sequence comes from Gigantopelta aegis, assembly GCF_016097555.1. Lineage (NCBI taxonomy): Eukaryota > Metazoa > Mollusca > Gastropoda > Neomphalida > Peltospiridae > Gigantopelta > Gigantopelta aegis. Next base: position 28,990,994 of record NC_054711.1, read on the forward strand.
CCTCAAATTATTAGGGAAACCCTCTTGTCGTCCAGTCTAAGACTTTTTAAAAATATTATTCTAGAGTTAATTATAGAAAACATTATGCGTGGGATCGATTACTTTATAGTTATTTATTACAGATAAACAAAACAAACTCAGACCTTTAAAACCACGCCTGGTTGATGATGAATGTACACCACGGTCTTGTGTCCCAAGCCTCCCCTCCCTCCCGACCGTCACCTGGCCACACCAATGTTTAAAATATGACTGGCAGCCCCTTTCCTCTTAACCTCCCATGGGCTTAATGAATATTGTTTAAGAATTATTATTAATTTTGGACCAGCCCATCTAAATTTGCGCCGAAAATATATTATATTAATAATTTATATAGGTTAGGAATGTTGATGTTTTTCTTTAAGGGCGCAGCCGAAACTTTTTAACCCCAATTTTCCCCTTTTTATACTTTTGGCGTTAATTATTCAAAATTTCCCCTATTTATTAGGTTATCCCTGTCCCGAGTCACACCCCCGATCCTATCGGAGGCCGGACTCGGAATAGGCGTGTTCGAAACCCAAGTGGTATATGGACACGTTAAACCAGTTACTAAGCTAAGTGACCCAAGCACTGTTATTACGTTAAGTAACGGTACCATATTATAGAAAGTATACGATCGAATCCCAAACAACCAGTATTTAAATATACATTTGTATTTACGTAACTCAAATTTAATTCTCTATCAATCTAACCATTTCGTAAGTTAATGTCCTCCAAGGGTTATCTTAAAAATTGATAATCGTAAAATATCCTTTAAAGATATGAAAATGTACTTTCGATGTTATAGGATGTAGGCATAAAAGTTATGCACTCTAAGTCCAATATTAATCTTCTGAGGAGTATGTGCTTGCATTGAGGTTAGGTTCTGACTCATAGTGTACGTCACGTGAGAAAAGAGAATGATTTACAATACTTTAAACATACAATATAGAATTTCATTTACATTTATTTATTTAAAATATTACTGTATATATTTAATGTCACTCTAAAGGTATACTTTTGTATGTCAGCCTCGTTCTGACCACTACTTGATTTCACGCCGGATACGCCAAAATATTCTTGAATTTTAAAACTAAAGCTAGATTTAGACTTCACCACCGACTCTTGTCGACCAGGGCGAGACGTATCCCAGTGGTACAGCGCTTGCTCGATGCGCTGTCTGTGTGGGATCGATCCCCGTCGGTGGCCCCATTGCGCTTTTTCGCGTTCCAGCCAGTGCACCACGACTGGTATATCAAAGGCATGTACTACCCTGTCTGTGGGACGGTGCATATAAAAGATCCCTTGCTACTAATCGAAATGAGTAGGCCATGAAGTGGCGACAGCGGGTTTCCTCTTTCAATATCTGTTTGGTCCTTAACCATATGTCTGACGCCATATAACCGTAAATAAAAATGTGTTGAGTGCGTCGTTAAATGAAACATTTCTTTCATTTCTTGTCGGCGAGTAGTTGACTCGCCCAGTGCTGCTTGTGTTCAAACCTAATCCACATTTTTCAGTGAAGTCAGTCAGTGTGGTTTTAACACAGGTTTGATTAATTTTAGTGCGCGTTCGTTCAACATTTGTTAATTTACCTAATAAAAAAAAATAATTCCATTTTATGATTTCGGCAATCAAAGTATGAATTCACCTCAATGAAGCTAGCTAAACAAAGAAAGAAAGAAATGTTTTATTTAACGACGCACTCAACACATTTTATTTACGGTTATATGGCGTCAGACACATGGTTAAAGACCAAACAGATATTGAGAGAGGAAACCCGCTGTCGCCACTTCATGGCCTACTCATTTCGATTAGTAGCAAGGGATCTTTTATATGCACCGTCCCACAGACAGGGTAGTACATGCCTTTGATATAGATTTTGAGAGGAAACCCGCTGTCGCCACTACATGGGCTAATCTTCCGATTAGCAGCAAGGGATCTTTTATTTGCGCTTCCCACAGGCAAGATAGCACAAACCATGGCCTTTGTTGAACCAGTTATGGATCACTGGTCGGTGCAAGTGGTTTACACCTACCCATTGAGCCTTGCGGAGCACTCACTCAGGGTTTGGAGTCGGTCTCTGGATTAAAAATCCCATGCCTCGACTGGGATCCGAACCCAGTACCTACCAGCCTCTAGACCGATGGCCTGCCACGACGCCACCGAGGCCGGTGCTAACTAAACAAGACTCTGACTAAATAACCACGTATTTTTTGTTACACAAATAGCGTTCTTTGTCTACAACTAAATAAGGTGTAAAAGTAACAATTAAACACAGAAGAAATAATTTACAGTTAAAATATTTTTAATATTTAATTGATTAACCATATATGGAACCTGATGTGGGTTATTTTCTTATTAAAGGTAACATTAGCAAAATTCGTCATTTCGTCATAACCCCATTTATCATAGAATGTGTATGCATTGATACATCCATGTATATTAGTACTGTCGTAATTTGCTATAATTACCTTATATATCTATATTATTCATATTTTATAGAATCGTTTGTCATAACATGACTGTAAGGTAGTGATAGCAGGGTCCCAGCCCTGACACTATCATATTTGTTTCTACGGTAATAAACTTCTTTTAAAAACAATATATATATTTTTTTAATTGGGGGTGGGGGGGGGGGGGGGGGGGGGGGGTAGGGGTAGTCTTAAGCCTTAGTGAACTCTATTACAGTTTATTACTGTGAGAAATATATTGTGAACAGGTTTTTGTAAAGCTATATCGTCAATGATTACCCAATATCAGTGATTTACGATTTGTTTGGGGATGAAATTATCGTGTGACGTATCTCCGTTCTGTTCTTTAGCCTTTGACACAAGTATCATAAAATTAATATTTCATGGAAAGGGGTATGGCTATTAATAAAGGGGTATAAAACTGACTTACCCACCAATCCCTTTTTAAAGCCAGAACTGACTTCGACTACTAATTTCAACCTTATATTCTATGATTAATTTTCAGTCGAGGGTTAATCAAATTTTAAAATTTCAGGATACTGTTTGTTTGTTACAGTTTTTGTGTTCTTCATTTGTGATTTAATTTTCTTGGAGATATTCATTCACCATGACAACGGTATTTCAAGGAAATTATTCTTTGATAAAATAACAATTGCTGTTACACTTGAATACCTAAATTGGAGGTAAGAGAAAAACAAAAATGTATTTAACTATTTTTATTTAAAACATTTATTTAGTTTACATTTATTTATTTATTTATTCATTCATTTATTTACTTATTTATTCATTTATTTATGTATTTATTTACTTATTTATTTAGTAATTAATCTTAATTCTTATAATTTATTTTATTATCCATAACACATTTATGTATTAATTTATTATGTTAGGCTAACACATTTTAAAGACACTACAGCGCTCTCAATTTAGGAAATAAATTTAATATATAAAAAGCATAAAATTATCCTTATATTATCAATATATATATATATATATATATATATATAATATATATATATATATATATATATATTATATATATATATATATATATATATATTCTAAACTTTCCCATGATATCCATGTCATAAACTCATGTGATAATTTACTTTATTAACCCGGTTAATAATAGTATGCAAATTTGCAAGGTTTCTAAGTAATGTATTGCTGTGAATAGGAGCTATACCGGAGCACAAATTTGGCGATTTTCGAGGATCGGTACTAGTACGGCAGCGCAACGGTATCACATCGCTAAGAACGGTAGTACATCGTCAGGACATCGTCAGAACATCGGCGAAAAAATTAGCAACGGCAGCCGACGGTATAAATTTTTGAACATGCTAAAAAATTCTGCCGTTGCGCTGCCGGAGCGAGCAACGGGACTACAACGGCAGTACAACGGCAGTACTCCGGTATGGCTTCGTTAATTTCGGTAGAGCACCTGTAGCGCCCCGTAATGGATCGGCGGCTCTCCGGTGGCCTCAATGTGTACCGTACTGGTACAGATGTGATACCGTACTCCTGCCGACGTACTAACGATGTACTACCGTTCTTAGCGATGTGATACCGTACTACTACCGTACTAATACCGTAGTACTACCGTACTGCTACCGTTGTGCATTTTGCATATAAATAGGGGCACAGACTACCAGCCCGTCATTCTTTCATTTGTCACCGAGGATGGCGGACCTGTGGCTACACGATTATCAAATAGCCGTGCTCCAACACCAGAACCTGGTGACTCAGTTGGCACTTCACCAGATCCAGGCCAGAAGGAAGAGAAGAAGAAGAAGAAGACCTCAAGTACCTCGAGCAATCTGGGTGAGACCATGGATCAGCAGGCGTCGTCAGTTTGGCATGTATGACCAGCTGCTGGTGGAGCTCCGCAAAGAGGACCAGAGGGCCTTCAAGAACTTCCTCAGAATGCCCCCAGAGATGTACGATGAGCTGGTACAGTGAGTTGGTCCCAGGATCACCAAACAAAGAACCTGGTACAGGGAGCCCCTGGATCCTGGTCTGAAGATTGCCATCACTCTGCGCCACATCGCCTCTGGGACCAAGTACGCGGCCATGAAGTTTGGTTGCAGGGTACCCCACAACACCCAGTCACTGGCCGTGAGAGAAGTCTGCCAAGCCATCATTGACGAGTACCTGAACGAGGCGATGACCTGTCCCACAACCCCTGAAGGCTGGCGTGAGATCCAGACCAGTTCATGGAGAAGTGGAACTTCCCACATACATGTGGTGCCCTTGATGGCAAGCACGTTGCCTGCAAGGCTCCTCCAAAGAGTGGTTCCGTGTATTATAATTACAAGGGGTTCTACTCCATCGTGCTCATGGCACTGGTAGATGCGGACTACAAATTCCTCTGGGCAGATGTGGCCTCGTCTGACGCCCAGATCTACAACGAGTATGAACTCAGAGAAATGGCTGAAGATGGAACCATTGGCTTCCTTGCTTCAGATCCTCTTCCTAATGACTACAAAGATGTGCCATACTTCTTCGTCGTTGATGACGCGTTTGGCCTACGGAAGCACACGATGAAGCGATACACCTTGCGTGGTCTTACAGATGAAGAGAGGATCTTCAATTACAGACTGTCCCGAGCCAGGAGGGTTGTTGAAAATGCCTTTGGCATTCTGGCAAACCGCTTCCAGATTTTGCTTACCACAATGCAGCACCACCCATCCACCGTCAAGATCATCGTGAAGGCATGCATTGTTCTCCACAACTTGATGAGGACGAGGTATCCAACAGAAATGTCTCCCAAGGAGATGACAGAAAAGTGGTATTCGGTAGCACATCGGCTCTTACATCGGTAGGACAACGATAGAACAACGTTATCACAACGGGAACGCCGGTACTACATCGGTATTGCTACGGCCAACTGTGATTTTTCAAGTGCTTTCTCGACGGAGCTCTGCCGATTTTCTCGCCGCTGTTAATTGTGTGCTCCGGTTTAGTCCCGGCGGGGTACATCGGTAGTGTGTGACAGGCCCTTTACAGGCCAACAAGACCCGTGTACCTGAGCGTAACGTTTTCAAAGATTTATTTAAAATGCGTAACGTCAAACTAATCTGTGCTAATCGTGATGACGTCATATTATCGATGGCGGCGACTTTACTACTCTGACTTACTAAAAGGTTAATTAAAATGTTATTTTAGAAGTGTTATAGGATAAAGAGAATTCGCTACTCGTGGTTTTGAATATGTAAAATATCAACCTCGTCTAGTTAATCAGTTAACATAGACTCGGTTGATATTTTACATATTACAAAATACTCGTGACGAATTCCCCCCCCCCCCCCCTCTCTCTCTCTCTCTCTCTCTCTCTCTCTCTCTCTCTCTCTCTCTCCGCTCTCTCTCTCCTCCCCCCCTCTCCTCTCTCCCCCTCTCTCTCTCTCCCTCTCTCTCTCTCTTCTCTCTCTCTCTCCTCTCTCTCTCTCTCTCTCTCTCTCTCTCTCTCTCCTCATCTCTCTCTCGATTCCTCTCTCTCTCTCTCTCTCTCTCTCTCTCTCTCTCTCTCTCTCTCTCTCTCTCTCTCTCCCCACCCCTCTCTCTCTCTCTCTCTCTCTCTCTCTCTCTCTCTCTCTCTCTCTCTCTCTCTTCGTTTTTTGTAAGTCATAAAATGGAATCATAAGCTAACTAACTGAATGAATGAATGTTTAACGACATCCCAGCACAAAAATACACATGGGCTATTGGATGTCATTATAAACTAACTAAAGAACGATCTTTAATACACACGCACCAGCCCGACACATCGCTATAGATCAGCATCAAACGCACATTGGTAATTAACTGTTTTGTTTTCTTTTAATACCAGGTGTGTTTCTGAGTTAGATCGGTTGAAGATACCTCACGATGAAGGCCATGAAAAGTAGGTACCTTTCTGAACACTATCGTTTATGGAAAGCTTTAACTAGCGGTTATTAAGAATCAAGAATGCTACAAAGTCGGATCCAAGCGGAAGGAGAAACCGGGGCATCCGCCCCCCCCCCCCCCCCATTTTTGTTTCATTTCAACTTATGTCCGTGCTTATATCCAATTAAGATTCAAGCACGCTGTCCTTGGCACACACCTCAGGTATCTGGGCTGTCTGTCCAGGACAGTGGGTTAGTTGTTAGTGGCTAGTGAGAGAGAAGAGGGTGTAGTGGTCTTACGCCTACCCATTGAGTCGTCAAAACTCGCTGTGGGTAGGAGCGGGTACCGGGCTGCGAATCCTGTACCTACCAGCATTACCCCACCCCGTTAGTCCGCCCCAAACTATTTTCTGGATCCAGCCCTGTTCTAGACAAATAGTCTGGAAGGTTAGAGAAGAAACTCACTTCCGTCATATAGTTCAAATTCAAATTCTTTATTTTTATTTCAATTACCAATAAGAGATATTTAATAAGCTGTCTACCTTACTGTATATAGAAAGAATATGGCAAAAAAAAAAAAAAGCATACCATGTTAAAATATTTCAAAACGTAGGTTGTTCATCACAATTAGGCAGCATTGCATTCATGATAGGAATTCAAAGGCGGATCCGTGGGGGGTGGGGTGGGGTGGGGGGGGGGGGGGACCACAGGAGTTCCGCGACGCTCCGCTAGTTTACATGAACCAAAACAATTAATTATCCATTACAACACTAAATTTGACAAGCTCAAATTGCCTTTTTTAGAATTATGTAATAAAAAAATAAAAAAAACCTTTTCAGAATCCTGGATCCGCCCCTGGTATTATTATCACAAAATGTATTTTCAGCTATGGTCTGTTTCACAAATATCATTGTCTCATATGGTGAATTAAAAAAAAAAATAATTGTGTTTATTTATATAGTTGACGACAGTTTTTGTAAAATAATGATAAATTTTTACACATTTTATCATATAATATCTTACATTTTCAGTACAATCAAAGTATGTGATTTTTTTCAGATCACATACTTTAAGAATTTGATAACTTTGCAAATTAGATCTAAATTAATCGAGGTCAGGCACTAGGTTTATTGACATTTAAGCAAACGTACTAGGGTCAGGGTGACACTCCATAATTGACGTATGCATTCACTGTCATCAAATAAAAACATTTCAATAGCAATGTTACACTGAAAGCGTCATTCCAGTTTTACCTCATTTCCATGACAGCGCCACATATTCTTACGTCATTTGAATATCTAGTAATGGCGGACTGGAATTAAAGTTGCGTGTACAGTTTACAAAAACAGTTTGTATTAAGCTTGAGATAAAATGATAAAGAGATTTTTACTCTCGTGTGTTTCGGTATCGTCAATATCATATATTATGAATAAAAATAACAAACCGAAAACCCCCCAAAACAAACCCCAAACAAACAAATAAAAAATAATAAAAAACCCCACAACAAAGAACAAACAAAAAGCAAACAAACAAAAACCCACTTAATACAGTAACTAGTATCGTCCGTTGACCTGTTTCGGCGAGAGGCCTGTATCGGTGGTTGTGTTGTTTGTGCGCAACATTACGTACATTTGAATATTTCTGACATCGTTGACTTTTGCATTAGGAAAGTAAACACAATTAATGTCTGTCATATTTACAGCAATGTTCGTAGAAATAAAGTTAAAACGAGCGTAGAAAGCATGATTAAAGTTTACCCACTCATAAACACGGCATATTTCTTAATACCTTTTTTCTATGATTTTCAAAAACTGTCATTTGGGAGAAAACTCAATTTTGAGAAGTATTTTTGTCTGGCTATTGAAGTCACACGATTGTCACGACGTCTGCTGGTAAAACTCTTTACAGATACTTGGCAAAAATATATGGTCCTTATATGTTTTAACATAAATATCTTCCTGGATATCTGTTTATATATTTATTAAGACTCAGAAAGCAGCTTATATTTTTAAACCAAACATTTTTACCATTATAACCATTCATTGGCTCAACTTATAACACGATTGCAAGACATCAGAAGTGTTATATTCGTTTACCTAAAATACTGTCTGTTAACATTGGTTCTCGAGGGCACCATTTTGTAATTTGCCTTTTAAATATTTAAAATGTTGTTGTTTTTTTATAAATATTATTATACGTACATGTTTTGTTGAACAACATACATGTTATGGTATGGTAGTGACAATTGAAGTGACAAGTGTCATGGATGGATAATTGTGAACTGTTGTTAGTGTTTGGACATGGAACGAAGTTTAGGTATATTGCTGCTCACACCGTTGATGATCACATTAACCACTCATGGATGCTTCTGTTTCCACATGCTGTCTCAGGATGCGATACCGTCTCTTCCTTGCGTGGAATTAAAAAGAGACTGCCTGGGATCCGATGCATGGGAATTCCTGTCAAACTTGGTACAAGTGTTCAATCGCCTCTCACATGCGCCAGTGGATGACATACAGAGGTTTGATGTTGTCCTATACAGTAGAACATCTCCTCGGAAAGGGATAAATGAAAGACGCAAGTAGCTGTTTGTTCATGGAAACCACATGTTGGGCAAAAATTAGTACCACATAGTGCATTGAGGGCCTATGAATCTTTTAATCATATTGTCATTTTCAGTATCGTAATATACTGCCAAATACTGGCAATAGGAAAATGTTGTCATTTGCAGTTTAAACCTGAAACACTCATTTTCTTGAAATTGTGTTTTTAAGGGATAGTTCAATTCTATATTTTAGGCATGAAGGTCATTATAGGCATGAATGTATTTTGAATATCGGAATAAGATTCTTTGTCCTCGGAAATGCATGGTTAGCTGTCAAAAGCCACCTCCTACGAGGTTCAGAAGCCGAGATATGAGCAATTGACATTTTGTCATGGCTGTGGCCATCTTTAAATTCAAGATGGCAGCTAACCAGCTTGTCAGACTTCTTGGATCCATCAATTTGTTTAATTAGCCCACCAAAATACCCCTATATACCACATTTCAGTCTCCTAAGTAGTTCCGAAGCTAAAATATGAGCAACTGATATTGTGTTAAATTCAAGATGGTGGTCAATCAGCCCGTCAGACTTCTTGGGTCCATCATTTTTTAAATTAGCAAATCAAAATACCACATTCCAATCTCCTATGTGGTTCAGAAGCCGAAATATGAGTAATTAATATTTTGTCATGACAGCCATCTTTAAATTCAAGATGACGGCCAACGAGCAAGTCAGACTTCTTGGGTCCATCAATTTGTGAAATTAGCAAACTAAAATACTCCTATATATTAAATTCCATCTACTATGTGGTTCAGAAGCCGAACTATGAGCTATTGATATTTTGTTTTAGCGGCCATCTTTAAATTCAAGATGGCGGCTAATCAGCCTGTCAGACTTCTTGGATCCATAATTTTTTTTAATTTAGTAGACCAAAATACCCCTATATACGAAATTTCACACATTTTGCCAGATGTGAACAACTTGGTCATTTTTGTTACATATCTTCCCCACTATAACAACTGTCAGTTTATAATATTAGTTACACGTGTTTTTGACAGGGCGTTCGGGATTGTACGCCCCTCTGTATTTCTATAATCCCGTACGCCCTGTCAAAAACCCGCGTAACGAATTTATTACCTTTTGGATCTGTTTTTATAAGTAAACAAAAATTACACTAACAATCAAACTATTAAACAAAATGCACACACATTTTGAGTTTGAGTTTAATAACATAACATAACATCAAATTCCTCAAAATATATCATTGGATTTTTTGTTAACAATAAACGTTTATGATTATGTTGTAATGGTATCGGGAAAACAAAACTGAACACCCGCAGCCGAACAAAAATATTTGTCGTGTTGTACACACTAACTTGTAGAACATGTCAAATTATTAATTAAAATATCTTCGTGATAATTACACAATGCTATATACTAGCATTAGCTTTTATTACGCGAAAAACTCTAATCTAGCACATTTTTTTAGCCAAACGTGCTCGAGATATCTCCAAATAAACAGTAAAAATAAAATTTACCGAATTGTGGTATTCGCACAAGACTTTTAAGAAATTTAATCAGTGAGGCGTGTTGGAGAAATTTCGTCGGTACAACTTGTCGAGCAAGTCACGTGACATTTTGTTTACCCCGGCCAATTCTGTATTTTCCCGCGAATGACACGGTGTACCTGTGGTACGCATTGGCCAATCAAAACGTAGAAAATGTATCTAAAAGGTAATACATATGCATGAGAATCGAATGTTTATGCTCACCGAAACTTGTTTACCTAGATGATACTTAAAATATTACTGGAATGTATTTTATTCGAAATACCTGTGACTTTGTTTTTCCACAGGGCGGGAGTAGAGCGCCCACCTGGGGTACATCTATGTTAGAATCGAACCTCTTCGATGGACCCTTTCTGTGACTTTTTTTTTTCCCTTTCTCCATCCTACCCAATGTCCCACGACTGGAATATCAAAGACCGTGGTATGTGCTGTCCTGTGGTACAAGTTTTCCTTGCTGCTAATGGAACAAAACGTAGTGGGTTTCCTCTAACACTATAATATGTCAGAAGTTTCATTTAGCCGATGATTAATAACTCAATGTGCACTATTGGTGTCGTTAAACAAAACAAACTAACTTTGGGGTTAAGAAATACATTTTCTGTTTTTTTCCAGGTCCCATTCAACAGATCCTCTTAACAGAGTGCATTATTATCTCGATGATAATTGACGTAACTGGTACATCGTCAAATGACATACCTAGTAAAATAACAAATCATATATCGAGTAGCACAGCAAATGACATATCTAGAAGCATAGTAAGTCACATATCTAGTAGAACATCAAGCGATATCTTCAGTAGCGCATCAAGGGACATATCTAGTAGTACACCAAGTGACAACTTTAATAGCACACCAAGTGACATGTTTAGTAGCACACCAAGTGACATGTTTACTAGCACACCTATTGACATATTCAGTAGCACACCAAGTGACATGATCAGTAGCACACCAAGTGTCACATCTAGTAGTACACCGAGTGACATGTTTAGTAGCACACCAAGTGACACATCCACTAGCAAACCGAGTGACATGTTTAGTAGCACACCAAGTGACATGTCTAGTAGCAAACCGGGTGACATGTTTAGTAGCACACCAAGTGACATGTCTAGCAGCACACTAAGTGACATAATCAGTAGCACATCTATTGACATATTCAGTAGTACGCCTATTGATATATTCAGTAGCACACCAAGTGACATGTTCAGTAGCAGACCAAGTGACATGTTTAGTAGCAGACCAAGTGACATGTTCAGTAGCACATCTATTGACATATTCAGCAGCACGCCTATTGATATATTCAGTAGCACACCTAGTGACATGTCTAGTAACACACCAGGTGACATGTCCAATAGCACACCAAGTGACATGTCTAGTAGCTCAGCGAGTGACATGTTCAGAAGCACACCAAGTTACATATCCAGTAGCACACTAAGTGACATGTCTAGTAACACACCAGGTGATATGTCTAGTAGCGCACCAAGTGACACGTTCAGTAGCACACCAAGTGACATGTTCAGTAGCACACCAAGTGACATATCCAGTAGCACACCAAGTGACATGTCCAGTAGCACAGCAAGTGACATGTCTAGTAGCACACCAAGTGATATGCTCAGTAGCACACCAAGTGACATGTCTAGTAGCACACCAGGTGACATGTCCAGTAGCTCACCACATGACATGTCTAGTAGCACACCAAGTGACATGTTTAGTAACACGCCAAGTGGCATGTTTAGTAGCACACAAAGTGACATGTTCAGTAGCACACCAAGTGACTTATCCAGTCGCACACCAAGTAACATGTCCGGTAGCACAGCAAGTGACATGTCTAGTAGCACACTAAGTGACATGTCTAGTAACACACCAGGTGATATGTCTAGTAGCGCACCAAGTGACACGTTCAGTAGCACACCAAGTGACATGTTCAGTAGCACACCAAGTGACATATCCATTAGCACACCAAGTGACATGTCCAGTAGCACAGCAAGTGACATGTCTAGTAGCACACCAAGTGATATGCTCAGTAGCACACCAAGTGACATGTCTAGTAGCACACCAAGTAACATGTCTAGTAGCACACCAAGTGACATGTCCAGTAGCACACCAAGTGACATGTCTAGTAGCACACCAAGTGACATGTCTAGTAGCACACCAGGTGACATGTCCAGTAGCTCACCACATGACATGTCTAGTAGCACACCAAGTGACATGTTTAGTAACACGCCAAGTGGCATGTTTAGTAGCACACAAAGTGACATGTTCAGTAGCACACCAAGTGACTTATCCAGTCGCACACCAAGTAACATGTCCGGTAGCACAGCAAGTGACATGTCTAGTAGCACACCAAGTGATATGCTCAGTAGCACAACAAGTGACATGTCTAGTAGCACACCAAGTGACATGTCTAGTAGCACACCAAGTGACATGTCTAGTAGCACACCAAGTGAGATGCGCAGTAGCACACCAAGTGACATATTCAGTAGCACACCAAGTGACATGTCTAGTAGCACACCAGGTGACATGTCCAGTAGCTCAACACGTGACATATCTAGCAGCACACCAAGTGACATGTTTAGTAACACGCCAAGTGGCATGTTTAGTAGCACGCCAAGTGGCATATTTAGTAGCACACAAAGTGACATTTTCAGTAGCACACCAAGTGACATATCCAGTAGCACACCAAGTAACATGTCCAGTAGCACAGCAAGTGACATGTCTAGTAGAACACCAAGTGATATGCTCAGTAGCACACCAAGTGACATGTCTAGTAGCACACCAAGTGACATGTCCAGTAGCACACCAAGTGACATGTCTAGTAGCACACCAAGTGCCATGTCCAGTAGCACACCAAGTGACATGTCTAGTAGCGCACAAAGTGACATATCCAGTAGCACACCAAGTGACATGTCCAGTAGCACACCAAGTGACATGTCTAGTAGCACATCAGGTGACATGCCCAGTAGGTCACCACGTGACATGTCTAGTAGCACACCAAGTGACATGTTTAGTAGCACACCAAGTGACATGTCTAGTAGCACACCAAGTGACATGTCCAGTAGCACACCAAGTGACATGTCTAGTAGCACACCAGGTGACATGCCCAGTAGCTCACCACGTGACATGTCTAGTAGCACACCAAGTGACATGTTTAGTAGCACACCAAGTGACATGTCCAGTAGCACACCAAGTGACATGTCTAGTAGCACACCAGGTGACATGCCCAGTAGCTCACCACGTGACATGTCTAGTAGCACACCAAGTGACATGTTTAGTAGCACACCAAGTGGCATGTTTGGTAGCACGCCAAGTGGCATGTTTATTAGCACACGAAGTGACATGTTCAGTAGCACACCTATTGACATATTCAGTAGCACACCAAGTGCCATGTTCAGTAGCACACCGAGTGACATGCTCAGTAGCACACCAAATGACATGATCAGTAGCACACAAAGTGTCACATCTAGTAGTACACCGAGTGACATGTTTAGTAGCACACCAAGTGACATCTCTAGTAGCAAACCGAGTGACATGTTTAGTAGCACACCAAGTGACATGTCTAGTAGTACACCAAGTGACACGTTCAGTAGCACATCTATTGACATATTCAGTAGCACACATATTGATGTATTCAGTAGCACACGGAGTGACATATTAAGTAGCACACGAAGTGACATGTTCAGTAGCACACCAAGTGACATGTCCAGTAGCACACCAAGTGAGATGTCTAATAGCACACCAAGCGACATGTCCAGTAGCACACCAAGTGACATGTTCAGTAGCACACCAAGTGACATGTCCAGTAGCACACCAAGTGAGATGTCTAATAGCACACCAAGCGACATGTCCAGTAGCACACCAAGTGACATGTTCAGTAGCACACAAAGTGACATGTCCAGTAGCACACCAAGTGACATGTCCAGTAGCACACCAAGTGACATGTCTAGTAGCACACCATGTGACATGTCCAGTAGCTCACCACGTGACATGTCTAGTAGCACACCAAGTGACATGTTTAGTAGCACACCAAGTGGCATGTTTGGTAGCACGTCAAGTGGCATGTTTATTAGCACACCAAGTGACATTTTCAGTAGCACACCTACTGACATATTCAGTAGCACACCAAGTGCCATGTTCAGTAGCACACCAAGTGACATGTTCAGTAGCACACCAAGTGACATGTTTAGTAGCACACCGAGTGACGTGCTCAGTAGCACACCAAGTGACATGATCAGTAGCACACAAAGTGTCACATCTAGTTGTACACCGAGTGACATGTTTAGTAGCACACCAAGTGACATCTCTAGTAGCAAACCGAGTGACGTGTTTAGTAGCACACCAAGTGACATGTCTAGTAGTACACCAAGTGACATGTTCAGTAGCACATCTATTGACATATTCAGTAGCACACCTATTGATGTATTCAGTAGCACACGAAGTGACATATTAAGTAGCACACCAAGTGACATGTTCAGTAGCACACCAAGTGACATGTTCAGTAGCACACCAAGTGACATGTCTAGTAGCACAGCGAGTACTACACGAGGTACTACACCAAGTACAACATCTAGCACAACACCAACACCAGGAGGAGACACATCCACGAGGAGGCCGGATTCCAGTAAGTTGTGTCGTCATCACTGAACATCACCATGGCTATTTTTTTATATTTCTTCGATCTTTGAGGTTTGGGATGGAGTAGAGTGAATTTCTCTTTCGGGTTATGCTTTAAGTTTGAAGCTAACACATTAATTACCCGTGGGTCCAAAATATAGAATTTCATTCTCGCCATCAAACTTTTA
Source organism: Gigantopelta aegis (assembly GCF_016097555.1). NCBI lineage: Eukaryota > Metazoa > Mollusca > Gastropoda > Neomphalida > Peltospiridae > Gigantopelta > Gigantopelta aegis. The sequence continues at coordinate 29,006,252 of NC_054711.1, forward strand.
AAAAATAATGCGACCGTACGACTGTTTGTTTCTTGCGTTTTTGTCCACATATCCTCTGGACTAACACATGCAATAATAAACATGCATCATCGTTATTTGTCTCTGTGTCTCTCTCTCTCTCTCTCTCTCTCTCTCTCTCTCTCTCTCTCTCTCTCTCTCTCTCTCTCTCTCTCTCTCTCTCTCTCTCTCTCTCTCTCTCTCTCTCTCTCTCTCTCTCTCTCTCTCTCTCTCTCTCTCTCTCTCTCTCTCTCTCTGTGTGTGTGTGTGTGTGTGTGTGTGTGTGTTGTTTGTTTGTTTGTGTGTGTGTCCGTTGATGTCTCCCTCTCCATATCTCTCTAATTTTTTCCTTGCCTGTCTTTAAATTTAGATTCTTCAATATTTATTATTAGGTCAAGCACGTTTCAGACTGTCGTTTTCCCTTGAATTTTCAAAGCTACTTTTCAATGACGACTTGAAAGACCCTCGAACAAAGCTCTATGCAAACTACACAGGAGAGCTGAGATCTCAAGTAAGTTTTATAAATGTATTTTTAAATATTTAACTTTGCACAGTAACAGATAATATAGATTATGGATAGAGACAGTAGCTTTAAAACTGTAGTGATGTTTGTATTGTTCTGCATTAGTGAAACATTATTATAGCAGGGTTCGAAATTAAGATGGGCAAACCGGCCTCCGCCGGTTATTATGCTTAAGAGCCGATTAAAATATATACAAAACCAAAAGATAACCAGCCCCAAAACGCTGTTTATATGTCCAGCTAGACCATATATATTAATTCGTAAAACGATATGTTACTTTGCATGTAAACATTTTAAAGGGCCTGTTGAAAAAACCTGATACTGGGCCCGTTAAAGAAAATGCTAATGTCGTATAGGATGTTGAGTTGATAATGTAAATTTATCAAATATGTGCTTAGTGTTTTCGTTTTGCATTAGTAAATAGTGTTATTAATTTAACATTGTGGTCGTGTTTTCCGTAATGTAATAAAGATTTTGAGGTAAGACTGTGACGTTTACTGGTATTTGTGTTTGACATTAGTAAACGATGTTATAATGATAAGGTGAGATTGTGAATGTATATATTAAAACTGTAGGTGCGTTTCTTATTTTATATTAGTAAATAGTGTTATAATATGGTACCGTGAGATTGTGAGGTTTGTAAAAGTGTAGTCGTGTTTGTGTTTCACATTAGTAAATGATGTTATAATACGGTGAGGCGAGATTGTAAGTTTTATTAAAACTGTAGTTGTGTTTATATTTTGCATTAGTAAATAATATAGTACTATGGTGAGGTGAAATTGTGAGTTTGTTAAAGGGACATTCCTGAGTTTGCTGTAATTTTTAAGATATTATCGACTAACAGAGACTTTTTAAAGGGACATTCCCGAGTTTGCTGTAATTTTTAAGATGTTATCGATTAGCAGATACTTTTTTAAAGGAACATTCCCGAGTTTGCTGTAATTTTTAAGATGTTATCGACTAACAGAGACTTTTTAAAGGGACATTCCCGAGTTTGCTGTAATTTTTAAGATGTTATCGACTAACAGATACTTTTTAACGATTGTAATTACATATCAAATAAAATATTAGAGGCTGTATATTAAATGTGTTTCTGATCGTTCTATTATTTGTACAAGGTTAAATTTAATTTAATTTCCTAAAAAAAAAAAAAATTGTATGTACAACATTATTTGAAGACAGAATCCAGTTTGGGCTTCTTACAAATATTAAAACGGCCAGAAACATATTGAATATACAGACACCGATATTCTAAACAAGAAAATATATTTAATATGTAAGTTTATTCGTAGAAATATTATATTTTTCGGAAACACCTTAGAATGCAGCAAACTCAGGAATGTCCCTTTATACCATAAAATTAATATGGCATCACTTGTTGACCTAAAATTAATATTCATGTAAAAGTAATATTTTGACTGTATTTTAGTTAGAGTGAAAATATAGAAATCATATTTATATTTTTGCTAACAAGTTCATGCTTCAGTTACCTCCCTTGTAAATTATCACAGTCTAATTATTGAAGTCAATGTGGCTTTATCGCTTTCTAGTTTGATGATTACCAATGCCTCTTGATCATATTTGGAAACAAAAATAGTACTTTAAAAAATTGTACCTGCAACAAAATGGATATGAAGTCCAATGAGGTAAAATATCTAAAACTGATTGCGTACGAAGCCAAATAATGTAATGGCGACACAATATCCTGTCGATGACTTTAGTCTTTAAAAAAAAAAAATATGTTTTATTTAACGACGCACTCAACACATTTTATTTACGGTTATATGGCGTCAGACACATGGTTAAGGACCACACATATATTGAGAGAGGAAACTCGCTGTCGCCACTTCATGGACTACTCTTTTCGATTAGCAGTAAGGGATCTTTTATATGCACCATCCCACAGACAGGAGAGTACATACCACGGCCTTTGTTTCACCGGGGATCGATCTTGGATCGATCGCGCATCAAGCGAACGCTTTACCACTGGACTGCGTCCCGCCTCTTAGTTTAGTAGGTCTCGGTCCATGGGAGACAAAAACCAACAGCCACCAGTAGGCTTGATTCCAATAACGAGCTACTCTTTATATATACTAAATACAAACATTATACGTAGCTCCCCTTTATTTTTCGGCGGACCGTTAAAAAAGCGCCCAAATTCCTTCATTAAAACTGCGCAACGTTTATTTTTGGCTTAATCCTACGGGACTTTCAAAATTCAATAGCACCAAAACTACCCCCCCCCCCCCCCCCCCCCCCTCCCCATGTATGTATGTATGCATGAATAACTATATATTGTATGTCGAGGTTGACTGTTACATACGTAGATATTAACGCACTGGAAAAGATTTACTTATCCCCTTAGCCAGTGCGTTAATATCTATGTATGTAACAATCAACCTCGACATATATAAAATATATAGATATTCATACATCAATACATACTAGCCAGTGCCAGGTCTGCCCACTGTTTTATGCACGTAAGTGGGATCGACCGCATATATTGTAGGCCCCATGCATGTGGTTGAGTTAAAGAGCATCCTTTTTATGAGTGCCTCGATAGCTCAGAGGGCATCGTGGTTAGCCTTGCAATTTGCGGGCGATTCCCAGGTTCGAGTCCCAGCAACGGCCTGGAACAATTTGTGAGGCCAGAAAGGATTTGATTATCCCCTGCGCCAATGCGTTAATATCTATGTATGTAACAGTCAACCTCGACATACATACAATATATAGATATTCATACATACATACATACATACATACATACATACATACATACATGCATGTATGTGTGTGTATGTATGTATGTATGTATGTATGTATGTGTGGGTGTGCATGTATGTATGTATATATGCATGCATGTATGTATGCATGTATGTATGCATGTATGAATGTATGCATGTATGTATGTATGTATTGCGGCTTGGTTTCACATGCTTTCTAATAAATAAAATACTATACTCGTTTGCCTCACACACCAATTCTCTCGTCAGATACCAAAACACTTCATTCATTTCATAAAAATGGTAATCTCGTTTAATATTCTATATTTATACACTTTAGTGGTAGACATATATTTGATAAAATAAAGATTTATTAAAATTTCAGCTGACACGAATCTACACAAACGTTCCAGGTTTTAACTACGTAGATATAAAAGGATTTAGGTAAGTACATACATGCAAGTTGTATTTGACCATTTGTGGGCGTTAATGCTAGTTTAACTGTCGCAAATTTAGGTTTACTGACCAGTGTTAAAAGGCTCTGTTAACCGCAACATAAACTTATCACGAATGTAAGCATTCATTCAACTCTAGGTATTAGAACATTTTGTGGAGTTGTAGTAATACATTTTACATGATTATATGTGAACAAATTAATATGTGAAGACATACATCCAGTTTTATAGACAGACATACAATAGTATTATTATTAAAGTGTTGTAGAACCACGTAGTATTAATAGAATATGTTTTATTTTAGAAATCCGCAATAGTGCCTTCAGTTACTATTATGTATTACTGATTTATATACAAATAGATTATTATTAAATTTATAGGCATTTTAGCAAATTTTGTCTATATGTTTGCACTAAGAGCGTGACTATCAAATATTTTGATATTTTTACAGAAATGGAAGCGTCATTAATCTCTACACCGTGGTTTTAAACGTCGGCCAAACAAACAAAAGCCTTGTTATTGATGTTCTCTTCGACGAAGTGCTTCGGGACCTCGAAAACGTCACACTCGATGGATCGGATGTTAATAGGACGTCACTGTATAAAACCATGACAACAGAACTTGACAATGGTAATATATTACAGTTTTCAATATCGGTGGTGTAGTACATACCAACCGACCTCTGTGGCGTCGTGGCTAAGCCATCGGACTACAGGTTGGTAGGTACGGGGTTCGCAGCTCGGCACCGGCTCGAACCTAGAGCGAGTTCTTAAGGACTCGGTGGGTAGGTGTAAGGCTACTACACGCTCTTCTCTCTCACTAACCACTAACCAACTAACAACTAACCCACTGTCCTGGACAGACAGTCCAGATAGCTGAGGTGTGTGCCCAGGACAGCGTGGTTGAACCTTAATTGGATATAAGCACGAAAAAAGTTGAAATAAAATGAAATACTACATACAAACTGCTTGGCTGGTTGGCTGCCTGCCTGACTGACTGGCTGTCTGACTGATTGACTGCAGGACCATAGCATAGTCTGACCCTGAGAGTGGTTGTTCGAATATAAACTTAGTGGGCCTTTTTGTGTAGATTTTCCCCGGACATCTATATGAATATACTTATGACGGAACATGCTCTTAATTTTGTTTTCGCCTGTGGCGATATTAATTGTTTTAGAGGGCCGTGTGCAGTCTCAATATGCACTTAAGCCCAGGTGAACCTTGTTACGTAATACACCTGCGCGACGGTCGTCGAGCTGTACTTTCCAATACACAACCGGACCAGTTGCGCAGGCCATGTGGCCAGTAGTTACGTAATACCTCCGCGCGACCATGGAATCTCTAGCGAACTGGCGTCATCAAGTCTGGCGATCTAAGGAAAATATGCCGGCGTGGTGGCTGTGGAAAATTCACATGATACGTGAGGTGCCGCGATGTACCCCCAGGCGATATTCGGCTTTTTTTGGACAAATAGAGTTGTCATTTCTTTATTAATTAAGTTCCCCTGGAAGCGTTTCTCAATTATCACACGTGTGGGTGTTGTGTCACGGTGAAGTGATTAGCATATTGTGTAAACTAGACACCTAGAGATTAACTAATTAAGTGATCAGTTCTGGGTTGTTATTATTTGTTGTTGTTAATTACCTACTGCGGCAGTACATTTGTCAGCGTAGGTTAATACAGATTCCAAAGTGTATTGTGTTTTTGTTGTGTTTTCTAGTGAACTAAACGTGCTATAATAATATATACTTTATATAAGATCTTATCTCTGATCATACCTAGACGAGCCACGCGGGTTTTTGAACTGCCCGTTACAGAGAGATCTAATAGATATACAGTTAGGAGAGATATTTGGATAATCGTGTTTCATTCAGTTTCGGGTATTATAGGATCCCCGTGACAATCCTAATAAACAATTTCTTGTTTCAAGGAGCATGGCATCAGACGCCCCACCCCCAACCCCCACCCCCGGCAATTTTTACAAGCTTACGCCTCTGGGCCCCGTTCCACGAAGCGATCTTAGTTCTAAGATCATCTTAACTACATAACTACCTGATGCACTTAAGATGATCTTAGCGTTAAGATGGCTTCGTGGAACGGGCCCCTGGACTGGCTGGTTTGGCTGAATAGCTGGCTAGTAGGTGACTAGATGATTAACTGAAAGTGTGTGTTGTGCGAAGCTGTTAATAACTGCATTAATCTCTTTGAGAATAAATCAATTAGCAATTTATTCCATGAATTCTCTATTACTGCTTTTTAACCCTTACAACTTACACATTACTTACAATTTAAAGTTGTATTTGAATTTTTTTATTAGTAAATGATGTTATACATAATATGGTAAGGCGACATTGTACTAATTACAAGTGTAGTTATGTTTGTGGTTTGCAATAGTCAATGATGCAATAGGCCAAATATGGTGATGTGAGATTGTGAGTTTATTAAAACTGCAATTTTGTTTTTAAGTCGCGACAACGTATGATACCATATAGAACATTTTTTAAAGAGTATAAATACTGCCTAACGATATTATTTTTATTTATTATATATCAAAATTAGTATTTCTAGCAAAGTGTTTACAGAACGTTTAGAGTCTAGACTGAGTCTGAGACTTTAACGTCATGGAAACGCAATACAAATTGCATGCATATGACGTCATTTCATTTTTGAGTCTAGACTCTAAATTATTTTTTAATTTTTATATTCCTCGCGGCGGACAATCCGTTTCTTAACACTAACAACAAATCGTTTTGCGAACGCCCGAATTCAACCAGATCGAGCAGAAAAACGTCCGCTAGGCTGGTTGGTTTACGAGCTTCATGGTAAACCGAATGACCAGTTCTGGAACCAGTCAAAATAGTTCGCAAATGTTAGTGAAAAACGGCTGACTGAACTTAGGTGTTTCTAGTAGCTCAAAATGGATTTTTATCTGAAAAACAGTAAATAAAAAAATATGGTCAGTGATTTTAATAGATCGATGAATTGAATCTGTGTATGAATGTTTAGCCATTTTGTTTAAACATTTGTTCTTCCTGTACTCCAGCCAAGAAAATTCTGTCCGACATCTGTAATGCTATAAATATGTGCCACGTCAACGAGACATGTCATGGCACTGATGCTGTTGACGTCACGTGTTCACCGCGTTGTAATGGAAACATTTGTACAGACGATGGCGACTGTTACGTCCGCGATGATGGGTCAACTGGATGCAGGTCAGTATAACCAATAGTACCGACTACAAAACCGTATATTTGTACTAGAAAGAGCGTAGAGGAATTTTTGCCGAGCTATTAAAATAGTCATTAAAGATCAAACAAAATGTCGTCTTTTTAGGTCAGCCAATTAGTTACTGTAGTATCACTCTGCAATTATCGAAAACAGGTGTGAGATACTTGATTTATATTATTGTAGATGTAAGATAAGTGACAGGTATGTGTACAGCGGCGACAGGTGTGAGATACTTGATTTATATTATTGTAGATGTATGACAAGTAACAAGTATGTGTACAGCGGCGACAGGTGTGAGATACTTGATTTATATTATTGTAGATGTAAGACAAGTACGTGTACAGTGGTAACAGGTGTGAGATGCTTGATTTATATTATTGTAGATGTGAGACAAGTGACAAGTACATGTACAGTGGTGACAGATGTGAGATACTTGTTTTGTATAATTGTAGATGTAAGACAAGTGAAAAGTATCTGTACAGGGGTGACAGGTGTGAGATACTTGTTTTGTATAATTGTAGATGTAAGACAAGTGAAAAGTATCTGTACAGTGGTGACAGGTGTGAGATGCTTGATATATATTATTGTAGATGTAAGACAAGTGACAAGTATGTGTACAGCGGCGACAGGTGTGAGATACTTGATTTATATTATTGTAGATGTAAGACAAGTGACAAGTATGCGTACAGCGGTGACAGGTGTGAGATACTTGATTTATATTATTGTAGATATAAGACAAGTGACAAGTACATGTACAGTGGTGACAGATGTGAGATACTTGTTTTATATTATTGTAGATGTAAGACAAGTGACAAGTATCTGTACAGTGGTGACAGGTGTGAGATGCTTGATTTATATTATTGTAGATGTAAGACAAGTGACAAGTACATGTACAGTGGTGACAGGTGTGAGATACATGATTTATATTATTGTAGATGTAAGATAAGTGACAAGTACGTGTACAGTGGTGACAGGTGTGAGATGCTTGATGTATATTATTGTAGATGTAAAACAAGTGACAAGTATGTGTACAGCGGTGACAGGTGTGAGATACTTGACATGTGTGAGATACTTAATTTATATTATTGTAGATGTAAGACAAGTGACAAGTATGTGTACATCTGTGACAGGTGTGACATACTTGATTTATATTATTGTAGATGTAAGACAAGTGACAAGTACATGTACAGTGGTGTCAGATGTGAGATTCTTGTTTTATATTATTGTAGATGTAAGACAGGTGACAAGTATGTGTACAGTGGTGACAAGTGTGAGGTACTTGATTTATATTATTGCAGATGTAAGACAAGTGACAAGTATGTGTACAGTGGTGACAGGTATGAGATACTTGATTTATATTATTGTAGATGTAAGACAAGTGACAAGTGATAAGTATGTTTACAGTGGTGACAGGTATGAGATACTTGATTTATATTATTGTAGATGCAAGACAAGTGACAAGTATGTGTACAGCGGTGACAGGTGTGAGATACGCGGTGAGAAACTTCTCCTCACATCTGAGGAAATCGTCGCCATTGCTGTAGGAACTGGAGGAGGAATCATCCTTCTGCTGGTGATTGCGCTAATCTGCACGTGCTGCTGGAAACAGAGAAAAGCAGACGACAAATACAGGTATAAGCAGTTATTCATTGTCCGATTTATATTCTTTTAAAGTTCAAGCACGCAAGCCTTGACACATATGTGGGCTGCTTGACCAGGAAAAGAGAAACGGATTCTGATTGATTATGATGATGATGATGATAATGATGCTGGGTGTGATGGTTGTAGTATTTGTGATGATGATGGTGATGATGATGATGATGATGATGATGACGACGACGACGACGATAATGCTGTTGGCGATGATGGTGATTGGATGGTGGTAATGATAATGATGCTGGGTTTTATTGTGGTAGTGTTTGTGTTTGTGTTGTTGGTGGTGATGATGATGACGACGACATTTTATCAATAACAAGACCTAGCAATGATCTCATTTCAATAGTGTCAGTACTATGCTAGTGTACAGGTGGCATTTGATTTGACCAATCAAAACACCGCTGATATAAATGTCATCAAGTTGTTTTAAAATTTATCGTATGAGTTGTAAAATAAAGGGTATCTAACGGATACTTCTGTAATATTATATTCCTTACTTGTCCTAAAACAACAAATGTAAAGGGACATTCCTGAGTTTGCTGCAATGTTTAAGATGTTATCGATTAACAGAGACGTTTTAACGATTGTAATTACATATCAAATATATGTTTCTGCATAAAATATTAGTGGCTGTATATTAAACGTGTTTTTGATCGTTCTAATATTTGTACTAGGTTAAATTTCATTTTATTTCGTAAAAAATAATAATTTCGTACGTACGAAATTATAAAGACAAAATCCAGTTTGAACTTCTTGCAAATATTAAGACGACCAAAAACGCATTGAATATACAGACACTGATATTCTAAACAATAAAATATATTTAATATGTAAGTTTAATAGTAGAAATATTTTATTAGTCGAAAACATCTTACAATGCAAAAAAACTCAGGAATATCCCTTTAATTGTGTTTCCAAACTACAATTTATTTACGGCACCTTCAATTGCACGGTTAACATCATCGGTTGAAGTCGCCATAGATCTGTAGTGTCCACTGAGATGTAGATAGAGAATAATACATGAGTGGCCGTTAGATACCATTTATTTCACAACGAGTTGTTTTAAAATGTATCTAACGAGTGAAAAAGAGATTTATACGTTTTTGACCAACTGGTTGTGAGATAAATAGTATCTAACGGACACAAATGTATTATTCTATTTCTTACATATCCTCAAAAACCAGTTTTTAAGCAAATTTTTACATCTTTATCCACTAAAAGATATTTACAACCCTTTGCACTTGTAGCTGACTTACGCGCCACAGACACATGATTGACATGTTAACTATACCTCACAGTGTACTCGATTTCCACCGTGCTGCTTTTTTATTGGACATATAGCACTGGTGACCTGGTCATCACCTAGGAGCAGCCAGTCGTATGTCTTGAAATTGTTACACATACATGTGTAAACAACCATGTGTTATCAAAAATAAAACACATGGTGATGTCACCAACGGGTGTGTAAGAAATCATCACTATCAGGTATCTTTAAACTGATCTGCAACATATGACTGGTATCGTTGCGCGGTGTTCTACCAACAGGTTGTGTAAGAAATTGTTCTGTTAACTATAATACTATTATTATATTGGTTTCTTTGCAGTCTGTTTGACGATTTTAAGTCGGAACAAGCACAGCCATACCCATCTATGGCGAGTAACCTGGGAATGTCGAGCAAAGATGAATATCGCCGGAAATTCGTCATGCCACGTGCTGCGGAAAATCCCGAATATCAACCCTCAAACCAGAATGACTTCGTCTTCTACTACGGTGGATTGACCAATCGTAGTTCAGGAAGCGAGGTAGGCGGTATATTAGCGAATGTTGTAACAGAAATTAATAATAATAATAATAATAATAATAATAATAATAATAACAATAACAATAAATAAATAAATAAAAATACTAATAACTTCCGCCCCTTGTGACGAACCCTGAAAATGGGAGATGGGGGGGGGGGGGGGGGAACGAGGGAGAGTTCCTTGAACCTTTGAGGATAGAGTCACGTAAAAAGGTTGTCTATGTCTATGCCCCCCCCCCCCCCCCAAAGAAAAAAAAACCGGAAAGAAAAAGAGTAGCGGCCTCAACCTGGTGGTGTAGTGGTTAAGTCATCGGAATTAATGCTGGTAGGTACTGGGTTCGCATCCCGGCACCGGCTCCCACTCAGAGAAAGACAATTTTACGACTTAGTGGGTAGGTGTAAGGCCACTACATCCTCTTCTCTCTCACTGGCCACTAGATCTCTGTCCTGGACAGAAAGCCAAGATGCGTGCTTGAACCTTAATTGGATATAAGCACATTTAACATAAGTATAAACAAACAAGCAAACAAACAAACAAACAAACAACAAAAAAGCTCGAATTTGACAGAGAGGAGACAGCAATATTGCTGATCAAGATACACAAGTCGTTTCTAATAATTCATTTCACAAACTTTTGTTATGGAAGAAATAATCTTTGAACGTGACACTAACAAATAATAACACCAAGTGATATTATAAGTTGTAGAAGCATCACGAGGGGTATATGGCTTTTTATGTACCCTCTGTGTGTTCTTTTACCCCGAGCCGAAGGCGAGGGGGTAAAAGAGCACACAGAGGGTACATAAAAAGCCATATACCCCGAGAGATGCTTCTATAACGAATTTATCTTGCCGACATGTTAAACCATATAGCCAAATAATCAAAATAACGCCAGACAATAATTGTTAAAAATTTATTAACGGAGCCGTACCACGCGGACGCGAACGAAACCACTTGCCAGTGACGAAAAATAGTTCCATCGATAAACGAGTTTTTAACTTCAAATGTTTGTAATACGAAATTGTCTGAAACAGATATTAATAAAAATAGAATAAAAAAACAACTTTTTTTTATCAGAAATGTATGTAGTAAAAAAAATAAAAAAATAAAAAATAAAAAACAACTGTTGCTAATCGCGCATTAATACAATAACACCACGACCGTAATTAGGTGGCCGAGTTCAACATTGCAGCTTTTAAAAGTATTGAAATATTGTATTTTATAGTAAAAATAAAATTAATTATGTATACTTGATTGATTATCAATGTTATTTATAATCTAATTATTGCTTTAGCATTAACTAGGGCGGCTGGAAACTGTTGGAAATTACAGACGGGGATAAGAGAATTTGGCTCCGCCCACAGGGGGATAAGGGATTTGTCCAACGGCAAACAACCAATGAGATCAAAGAATTTTACATGAAGGCGAGATAATCAAAATTTAATCAAGTCTATGCATTTAAAATACAATTACAAAATCAGTATTCATAGATAGACAACTAAACAGAGGCGGTTCGGGGGGGGGGGGGGAGCAGGATCCCGCCCCCCCCCCCCCTAAATTTTTCGACAGTTATAATTTTATTATATATTAATTTTCATTTTTTTACAATCCCCTCCAAAACTCCCCCAAAGTTCCCTTGGCATTCTGCCTCGTCATGGGGGCCCCCTTTAATCCGCCAGTGATAAGTAAACAATAATAATCATATCTTAAAAGTCATACTAAACTTCTAGGCCTCTGAGATTTGAAAATCTGCGTGACCCATTTATCGGTTACGCAGAAATATATCCAGGTAACCCATTTCCTTTTTGGGTAACCCGTTATATCCAAGTCAATGGTGCTAGAAATTTTGAGCAAAAAAAAAAAAGGTTACTCAAAATTAGATTTGCGCGAGTAACGCGCGAACGAAACGATCGTTCTCGCAATTTCGAGAGGCCAAATATTGTAAAGCAAAAATATAGGTTTTTGTGACGGAACTGCTGGTTATGATGAGTCCAGGTGGAATGTTATATTGTTCAGTTGCTTATTGTTTTATTTCCATTTTATTGTTTTATTTTTAAAAACTGTTTTGAAGACAATGTTTAATTTAAAAATAAAAAAGAACTTGTTGTTATTTAGAATCAACTGTGTGTGTGTGTGTGTGTGTGTGTGTGTGCAGGGTGTCGTTTTACGAAGCGAACTTAGCGCTAAGATTATCTTGTAGTCCGTCCCACGGGGAACAGCTTTTTTTCATGCTATGAAGTATACTACAAGTTATTTATTTTTCAGCCAATTGTTTTCCAAATCGGACACAAAAATATAATGTTTTTATTTCCAAAAAACCTTTAATTTTCTTCTTACGTCAAACAAAACTTAAATTGTTTACAAAAAACAAAAAACAAAATTTGTAGGAGGATGGAACGGACTTAAAGTGATTTTAGCATTAAAATCGCTTCATAAAACAACCCAAATCGCGCTCTCGTTGGCAGCTCATTTGCCTTTGACAAACTCAAATTGCCCTTTTAAACATTTTGTGACTCCCCTCCCCCACCCCCTTTATAAAATCTTGGATCCGCTTTTGGGCCCCGTTCCACGAAGCGATCGTAGCCCTAAGATTACCTTAGGCGCATATCTACCCTATGCACTAAGTTGATCTTAGGGCTAAGATCGCTTCGTGGAACCGGGGCCCTGATGCAATTTTTAATATTGCATCCACTCCCTGAATACATTAGGTGCCCATTGTAAACGTCACATCCCCTCCCTGAATACATTAGGTGCCCATTGTAAACGTCACATCCACTCCCTGAATACATTAGGTGCCCATTGTAAACGTCACATCCACTCCCCCTTTGTCGAGCGATTGTCGGAGGCAATGGGGTAGCGTGGGTTGCCAGCGCTCGGGGCAAGGCAAGTATTGCGCCCCCTAACCAGTGGACCGTTGGCACTCCCCGAGTCCCTTCCACCAGTCCAGAGGAAACACGAAACATGTCTAGTAGGTTCTAGTGACAATACACTGTCAGTTCCCAAGAAACACATTGGTGCCGTGATCAAAGTCAACATAGTCAACATCACGAAATCAGGGCATAGAATAACACTAACTCGCACACTGAGAAAGTTGGAAACAACGTGGAAGAGAGATAGAGAGAGGGAGGGAGGGAGGGAGGGAGTGAGGGAGGGAGGGAGAGGGGTCATCAGCACATTCCATGGCAGGATCTTCCAGAAGAAGAAAAAATTATTGTAAACTAGACAATCAAATATTGAAGGCGAGCGACGCAGAGAAATGGAAAGAGAGATAATCGATGCAGATTCTAATTAAATTTAGAAATAACCAGCATACAATTTTGTTTTGTTTTTTAAACCGCCTAGCAATCCCATGGAATTACAGTTTGAAACTTGAATACTAACGGTGCTTAGGCTACATTAGTCCCAGAACATAAAGTACTATATATACACATAAATATATATATTTTTAATTTGATTATGAAAGTTAAAGTTTGTTTTGTTTAACGATACCACTAGAGCACATTGATTTATTAATCGTCGGCTATTGGTAATTCGGACACGTAGTCATCAGAGGCAACCCGCTACATTTGACCTAATGCAGCAAGGGATCTTTTATATAAACTTTCCCACAGACAGGAAAGCACATACCACAGCCTTTAAGTTAACAACATGGATGAAGGAACAGACGTCACGAGCTAGTGGTGTATTTTCTGTTTCACTTTCCAACATTAAACCTGATTAACAAGTTAACAATGCACAGTGGTGATACGGATAATATAAGTCTAAGCTCTTGGGTGAACTAAAAGATTTGACACTACCTCCTCATTGTCAACCTCCGCCTCCTCAATATCAACCTCCGCCTCCCCAATGTCAAAATCGTCCCGATATCCGTGTCAGTGTAAAGCCACCAAACCACGGGTTACAGCTAGTACTGTATAATTTAAGTATTGTCTGTTATTTCTTTTACGTTCATCAGGGTATGAACACCCCTCCTCCCCCCCCCCCCCAAAAAAAAAAAAAAAATCCGCAAACTGAATGAATCGGCGAATCCGTTCTCACATAAGTTTGCAGATGATTCTGTTGTTGTTGTTGTTGTTGTTGTTCATACCCAGATGAACGTAAAAGAAATAACTGACAATACTTATAATTAAATTTGAATCATACCTGCTAATAATAACACTATAAGGTCATACTTTATTTTGAATTATTTTGGTCCATATATAATAAAGCTCATTAAGACAACCTACCCATATAAAATGACGTCATCAGATATGACATACTTTTTTCGTTGCTACGTCTGTACCAATGGGATGACGTTATATTGTAATGAGTGTAACGGAAATTTAATTATAATAATATATATAATAAAATTATTTTTTAAAATAATAATTACATGCTTTTTTTTTTCTGGGAGAGCTCAGCGAAGTCGATATAGGTGACATTGTTACATTCTAGTATGTGTGGAATCTGTGTCACTGTAATGTTTTTTAGTTTTTTCACCATTTCTGTATGGACAAAATGTGGTGGAAATCTAACATGCAATTAAAGGTATATCTTGGAGAGTAATATACCGTAGGACCAGGAGAGTATTTATTGTAGGACTAGGAGAGTAATTTAATCGCAGGACTAGGAGAGTAATGTTATTCAGACTTTAAAATGGAATGTTAATTATAACTGTAAGAAACACAAAGTTTAGCAGAAACCGGCGTCAAACTGTTCCAAGAAGGCAATGGAATGTGAAAAAGGACACTAAAAAAGCCGCGAAAACTTAGCGCGAGTAAAGTTCGTCCAGTAAACACACAAACACACACACATGAGCCAAGACTTAAACGTGTCCGTCTTGAGATGTTCCAGTCAGTGAGTGGAACCCAGGGTGACACTACCAGCAAAGTTAAGGCCAAAGATCAGCCTCGGCAGTGAGGCATAACAATTGTACTAGGAATGTAATAATAGGCTAAACATTAATAAATTTGCACGAATTATAAACATGTTCTCTTCTGTGCACAAAGTACAATACAGTGGATGGAAAAGTCCTAACTGTGTTGGACTGTGTGATAAGATTTATCTAGGATGTCGGAGCTGTAGTGTAAACTACTCTACGGATCATTTAACTCACTTGTAAGTTGCCCGTAGTATACAGCTTTATTACACATCTGGTTAAAAATGTCTTGGTACATATCAAAGTGATACCTCCGACTAGAACGCCAAGTAGGACGTAACATTTCGCGACGTCATCATTTTTGTGCACTACAACCTTACAGGAATGTCAACCAAACGAGTTTAGTGATATATATATATATATATATATATATATATATATATATATATATATATATATATATAAAGATTGATTATAGGTAATAAATAGGATATTAAACTTGCTACCATTTCGCTACCATGTTTAAAGCTCGTGACAACTGAACATTATTTCTCCCAGAACAAACATGATTCGAAATGGAAGCTCGTTTAATATGCTATAAATATGGTTGTTCAGAAGTGATGTGCACGTGCGTGCGTGCGTCTGCGTGCGTATGTGTACATGCGTGTTTGTAAGTCTGGTTTGCACACGATGGACGACAGGCTGCAAAGTCATTCTTCGACAGTGTCTGTGATCGGGTGACGTTGGGTTTGAAATGAAATACTTTTACCGGTTACATCAGATGCATTAGATGGTGACAGCTGAGGAAAGCTGAGGTTGATGGACAGAATAAAGATAAGCCAACAGAGACCGGTGTACATGCCGAGATATTTTTACCCACAATTATTATGTAAGTGGAGGTTGGGTCACAAATATATTTTCAAGGATAGAGCCTAAGTAGACAAATCTAGTATTATAATTTGAAAAAAAAAAATCCAAAAAACAAAACAATTGCACGCGGTAGCCTGATTTATTATTTTAATATATAATAATGACCAATCAAATACACGATCAATTTGTGTCTGAGGAAAACAGTCTGGGAACTATTCACGTGGATATTTCCAAATCTACCGCCAGAATGCCTTGTGTGCTACATTCAACACCTTCATGTCGTGACCAACAATATGAATGGGTGTAGCGGCCAGGCTTGGGATTTTGGAAGCTATGTTAGCACTACGAAATCGTAAAACCATCGTCGACTATGACGTCACTATATCACACGCCATAGTGACGTCATATTTTATGATGTTTTTACGATTTTGTAGCTCAAAGACAGCTTCCAAAATATGGGTCAGGTGCACAGAGAAAATCTTGAACGTATTTCCAGTAAATGTTCAAGGGCGGACTCAAAAAACATTTTAGGGAGGGGATCAAGGGCAAAAGGGCACATGGAGCAACTCCCTGAAAAGGGCACTTCAATGAAAATTGTAAATAAATTGTTCAAAAAGGGGCGCATTAATTTTATAGGAAGAGGGACAGGTAACCGTGGTCCCCTCCCTTGGATCCACGCTTCGACACAGCAGAAATGATACAGTGTATGTATAGAGATAAAGTCGGCTGAGGTGCCCAACACACTGATAATCAGAATTATTCCATTATAATGCATGTAAAAATCACATTATAATTCTTATTGTCGTTAAAGTGTATTCATTGTGATTGATTTTTGGTAATTAATGATTTTTATAAGCTGTGCTGCTTAGTAGTGTAAAAGCCAATAGGGATAGATACCCACTACATATATTTAGCCACGTTACACAATAATTGCAATCTCCCTGCTACCTACCCCCCAAAACGGTCTTACATCATCAAGTCACGATAAAGATTTAGCATTGTCTGTCTTAAAAGACCAAAGCTGGTGCTAGTGATCTTCGATACAGATAGAACGCCTCTATCCAAAACACAAATGCAGAAGGATTTAAAAATATTAAGTAACGAAACGGTCTACTTGAACAACATATCAATGAAGGGAAATCAAGAATTCATCCGTCAAGTAGCGGAGATGATGAACCAGGTGACGTCTGATTCCTATGGTCTCATTCCATTTGAGACATACTGCTCATACAGTAACAGGACACAGAGTGGTTATAACGCTTGGACTTGAAGAGATGACGTGAAATTAAGAATTCATCTACTGAGATAAACCAGGTGACGTCTGATTCCTATGGTCACATTCCAGTTGAGACAGACTGCTCATACAGTAACAGGACACAGAGTGGTTATAACGCTGGGACTTGAAGAGATGAAGAAAAATCAAGAATTCATCCACTGAGATAAACCAGGTGACGTCTGATTCCTATGGTCTCATTCCAGTTGAGACAGACTGCTCATACAGTAACAGGACACAGAGTGGTTATAACGCTGGGACTTGAAGAGATGAAGAAAAATCAAGAATTCATCCATCAAGTAGCGTAGATGATGAACCAGGTGACGTCTGATTCCTATGGTCTCATTCCAGTTGAGACAGACTGCTCATACAGTAACAGGACACAGAGTGGTTATAACGCTGGGACTTGAAGAGATGAAGAGAAATCAAGAATTCATCCATCAAGTAGCGGAGATGATGAACCAGGTGACGTCTGATTCCTATGGTCTCATTCCAGTTGAGACAGACTGCTCATACAGTAACAGGACACAGAGTGGTTATAACGCTGGGACTTGAAGAGATGAAGTGACATTAAGAATTCATCTACTGAGATAAACCAGGTGACGTCTGATTCCTATGGTCTCATTCCAGTTGAGACAGACTGCTCATACAGTAACAGGACACAGAGTGGTTATAACGCTGGGACTTGAAGAGATGAAGAGAAATCAAGAATTCATCCATCAAGTAGCGGAGGTGATGAACCAGGTGACGTCTGATTCCTATGGTCTCATTCCAGTTGAAACAGACTGCTCATACAGTAACAGGACACAGAGTGGTCATAACGCTGGGACTTGAAGAGATAAAGAGAAATTAAGAATTCATCTACTGAGATAAACCAGGTGACGTCTGATTCCTATGGTCTCATTCCAGTTGAGACAGACTGCTCATACAGTATCAGGACACAGAGTGGTTATAACGCTGGGACTTGTAGAGATGAAGAGAAATTAAGAATTCATCTACTGAGATAAACCAGGTGACGTCTGATTCCTATGGTCTCATTCCAGTTGAGACAGACTGCTCATACAGTAACAGGACACAGAGTGGTTATAACGCTGGGACTTGAAGAGATGAAGAGAAATCAAGAATTCATCCATCAAGTAACGGAGATGATGAACCAGGTGACGTCTGATTCCTATGGTCTCATTCCAGTTGAGACAGACTGCTCATACAGTAACAGGACACAGAGTGGTTATAACGCTGGGACTCGAAGAGATGAAGAGAAATTAAGAATTCATCTACTGAGATAAACCAGGTGACGTCTGATTCCTATGGTCTCATTCCAGTTGAGACAGACTGCTCATACAGTAACAGGACACAGAGTGGTTATAACGCTGGGACTTGAAGAGATAAAGAGAAATCAATTCATCCACTGAGATAAACCAGGTGACGTCTGATTCCTATTGTCTCATTCCAGTTGAGACAGGACTGCTCTTACAACAGGACACAACAGGACTCAGAATGGTTATGAAATAGGGAGTTGAAGAGATGAAGAAAAATAAGGAATTCATCCATCAAGCAGCGGAGATGATGAACCAAGAGACGTCTGATTCCGTGGCCTCTTTCCAGTTGAGACAGACTGCTCGTACAATAACAGGACACAACAGGACACAGAGTGGTTATGAAGCAGGGACTTGTGCAGGTCTTCTGGTGGAGCAGAGAACCGTGTAGTGAGATACAGGCCATCAAATACTGACCGCGAGCTGAACTTCAGAGTAGAGGGCAAAGTCCAGCATGGGATCGGGTATTGCAGACCCATCGGAGGATCTGACAACAGATGGGACTGTCGTCATCCCGAGTGCACGCTCGACTGGATGTATGGCGGATTCTGTGGTGTGAACGAATCGACCATGGAGATCAGTTTTACGCTGTAGGGCCCATCAGAGAGAACGGTCACGAGCAAGTGGTTACAGGCCCTGCGGACCCTTAAACTGGCTCTGCTCGACGATGTTACAACAACTTTCATCACATACTGGACATGCCCTTTTTAATTTACCTTATGTTATCTCTGATAATAACCATCTCACACTGCGTAATTAATATATATTTATGTTAGTGTTGTTCTATATATAAATGTATATTATGGGTTGGGGTTGTTGCAGGGTTGTTGTTTTGGGTGTTTTTTTTTGCTCTGCCCATTTACAGTGTTACGCAAATAATTCTTATCAATTATTGACCGTCATTGAGGGCAATATCATGTTTTATGCACCAAAGAAATTGATATTGACCTCGGCCGTTGGCCTCGGTCAATATCAATTTCTTCGGTCCATAAAACGTAATATTGCCCGAAATGTGGTCAATAATTGTTTTATTACATTCTGTCATCCATAAGACTCGCACATTCCTGCTTTGTTTATCATAATCTAAATACGCCAACGCTTATAATTTCTCGCAATGCGTTAAAATTGATGGGATTTAGTGACGTCACGTAATCCTTTGACGTTGTATGACACGCAGAGGAATGCAGAAATAAACAGTTGAAACGTTACCAAGACAAAAAATCAAATTCGAGACATTATAACCAGCAAGAGTGCCAAAATCATATTAATAGCAACATAAAACAGAAAATGTGATAAATCTGAACATACATTTATACTGAACAGTTACCGATTACCTTCAAATGCATTTTTTATTTGTAACATAAAATCCTGAGAGTGCAGATTCCAACTGCATTTTGATGTATCATGTACGTTTCTAAATCTGCGATATATTCTATACACAATTTGACGATTGCTGACCTTGTTTTTGTCGTATTTGCGGAATTAAACTCGGTATGACTAAAGATGTTATCTTTTTGCTGAAGGACAGCAAAGCGTTTTGTCACAAGATTCTGCTTGTTTACATTAGTATTAGCAGTTGACGTTGTAGTACGTTACCTACTCATTAATTGAATAGAATTTTGTCTCATCTTTATTTTCATTGGTCAGGGCAATATCACTTTTGATGGACCGGTGAGACCGTTTCAGGGCATTATCACTATTTACGGATGGTCATGTGACTGGTTTTTGACCAATAAGAATACAGATATTTTTTCATTATGTAATAATTAATCTTATTCTTATTTTGCGCGTCACCAACAGTTAAAAGGTCAAACTATAGTCCGTCCCATCTACAAAATGTTGGGGTTTTGGGGATGTTGTTGTAAATAGGCCTAATTTGTTTGGTTTGAAAATGTATTTTCCTACGATACAACTACGATACGTTACTCTCCTACCTTTAATTACTGTTAGATTTCGCAAAAACATTTTCCAGCCACAAAAGGTGAAAAAGACATTACAGTGACAGAGATTCCACATACGAGACTGTTACGATATCACTGATATTAACTTTGCTGAGATTGCAGAGAGCAAAATACGTAGTTTTCTGCCGTCTGCCATTTTTCTTGTTTATGGAATACTCTTGAACAGGAGGGTGTCGATATAACGTAATCTAACAACGTCATGACATGTGCTAAGGCACTCATCATGATGTTAGATTCTTAGGAGGCTTCCGCCCCTCTTGAAGTAAAGTTTGTTTTATTTAATGACGCCTCTAGAGCACATTGATTTTTATCTTATCATCGGCTTATTGGACGTCAAACCCTCTTGAAGAGTATTCCACAAAAAAAGAAGCAAAACGGCAGACGGTGAAAAAGTGCATGTACTTTGCCCTATGATGGATGTTGTGCCAAGGCTAGGGGTTATCGAAGTTATCTCCTTAGTGCTACGAAATCGTTAAACGATCGTCGGCTATTACGTCACTATATCACAGGCCAGAGTGACGTCATAACTTACGATGGTTGAACTATTTCGAAGTGTTAAGATAGCTTCGAAAATATGAGCCCTGGCTAGGGATTTTCGAAGCCATCTAAGTGCTACGAAATCGTAAAACCATCGTCGACTATGACGTCACTATATCACAGGCCATAGTGACGTCATATTTTATGATGTTTTTACGATTTTGTAGCTCTAAGACAGCTTCGAAAATATGGGCCAGGTACACAGAGAAAATCTTGAACGTATTTCTCTAAATGTACCATCTGGCTCCAGTAAATGTTCAAGGGCGGACTCAGAAAACATTTTAGGGAGGGGACCAAGAGCAAAAGGGCACATGGAGCAACTCCCTGAAAATTGTAAATAAATTGTTGAAAAAGGGTCGCATTAATGTTTTAGGGAGAGGGACGGATAACCAGGTTCCCCTCCCTTGGACCCAGGCTTCGACACAGCAGAAATGATACAGTGTATGCATAGAGAGAGACAAAGTCGGCTGAGGCGCCCAACACATTGATAACCAGAATTATTCTATTATAATGCATGTAAATGCGAATTATAATTCTTATTGTGGTTAAATTGTATTTACTGTCATTGATCTTTTGGTAATTAATGATTTTTATAAGCTGTGCTGCTTAGTAGTGTAAAAGATAAAATGGAGAGATACCCACTACATATATTTAGCCACGTTACCCAATAATTGCAGTCTCCCTGTTACCTATCCCCCAAAAAGGTCTTACAGCATCAAGTCACGATAAAGCTTTAGCATTGTCTGTCTTAAAGACCAAAGCTGGTGCTAGTGATCTTCGATACAGATAGAACGCCTCTATCCAAAACACAAATGCAGAAGGATTTAAAAATATTAAGTAACGAAACGGTCTACTTGAACAACATATCAATGCAGAGAAATCAAGAATTCATCCATAAAGTGGCGAAGATGATAAGTAATCAAGAATTCATCCATCAAGTAGCGAAGATGATGAGTAATCAAGAATTCATCCATCAAGTAGCGAAGATGATGAGTAATCAAGAATCCATCCGTAAAGTTGCGGACGAGGTGACGTCCGATTCCTATGGTCTCTTTCCAGTTGAGACAGACGACTGCTCGTACAATAACAGGACACTAGTGGTTATGAAGCAGGGCAGAGAACTGTGTAGTGAGACATAGGCAAAGTCCAGCATGGGATCGGGTGTTGCAGACCCATCGGAGGATCTGTCCAATAGATGGCGCTCTGTCGTCATCCTGAGTGCAAGCTCGACTGGATGTATGGCGGCTTCCGTAGCGTGAACGAATCGACCATGGAGATCAGTTTTACGCTGTAGGACCCATCACAGAGAACGGCCACGAGCGAGTGGAACTGCAATGACAGAAAACAGGAGAGGTTAACAATGTGTAACACGACTGCCATATCCGGTTGACAGATCCGGTTTATCCTAGTAGCACATGTAGCACGTGTCCCCGTGCGTCAGGGGGCCCCGTGGTGATGTGCACATTTATTTTCCCACGGTAATTCCCCCTCTCCCCGAGGGGGTTGCAAAATGTATATCCCGGGAAGGGGCACCCGCTGTTATTTGTGCTACAGGCCCCGCGGACCCTTAAACTGGCTCTGGTCGACGATGCTGCAACATCTCTCATCACATACTGGACGTGCCCTTTTTAATTTATCTTATGTTATCTCTGATAATGACCACCTCACACTGCGTAATTAATATATATTTATGTTAGTGTTGTTCTATATATAAATGTATATTCTGGGTTTGTTTTTTTGTGCTCTGCCCATATACGGGTGTTACCCAAATAAATAAATTCTTAATCTTATTCTTATTCTGCGCGGCACCACTAGTTAAAAGGTCAAGCTATAGTCCGTTCCATCCTACTACAAAATGTTTGGTGTTTTTTTTGCTGGGGTGGGTTTTTTGGTGTGTTTTTTTTTTTGGTGTTGGGTTTTTAAAAATTTAAATAGGCCTTATTTCTGTTTGGTTCGACGTAAGAAGATAAGTAAGCGTTTTGAAAATATATTTGTAATTTATATATACAGGGCCGTAGCTAGGATTTTATGTTTGGGGGGGGGGGGGGGGGGGGGGGGGGGGGGGGGCAACTGAGTAATTAATAGTTAAGAAGATAATTTTCTTTAAGTGTCTATAATGCTTTCCGGATTTTTATATATATATATATATATATATATATATATATATATATATATATATATATGTCTATATCTATATATAGATATAGATATATATATATTACGTGTAATTTAGAAAGCAATTGGCTCAGAAATAACTAAGTTGTAGGACGTTGTAAATTCCATCGTATGAAAAAAGGCGTTCCCTGTGGTAAGGACCATATTGTAACACAAGTGTCATACGTGGGTAGAGGTAGTACTTGGGGGCCTACTTTGCTATATAATTTATATATTATATCATGTGACCGAGTCAATAGGTGAAGGTCAAAATAAGGACGACAGTCACTTTTCGCTCCCTTATTTTGCCAACAATTATGACATATCCAACGGCAGTTTTTTTTATATGATAATATAATTTTATTTATTACACAGCACATCAAGTTAAAGTTACCTCATCAGGGCCGTAGCTAGGATTTTTTGTTGGGGTGGGGGCAACTGAGTCTAAAACTCCTTTTCTTTAAGTTTCTATAATGCTTTCCGAATTTTTTCCAAAAAAATTACTTTTCTTCTTACGTAAAACCAAACTGAAATTATTAACAAAAAACATATTTGTAGAAGCATGGGACGGACTATAGCTATCAATGAAAGTTTACATTCCTACCGTACGCCACACATCTATCTATGAAGTTTATAGAAACAATAATATTATTATAATATGATAAACATATTTAAGTCTAAACTAAATTATTCAAATAGGCCTACTTTGATGCGCTTCCTCGGCATTCATTACAAGAACGGTCGTCCACTATCAAAAGAGCTGGTGGTGGTGGTGGTGGTGGTGGTGGGGGGGGGGGGGGGGTTCGTTTAACAATACCTTCAATCAATTAAACAGATGCGACTCCTGGTCACGGTACCAGTATAGAAGGATGGTCACAGTGCTGTCGTCAAGAGATGGTCGGAGGAACCACGAAACACGTCTAGTATCTCGCCGTGTATTTGTAATCATTAACGTTAACGCACGTTAAATAGTGACGTCAACGACACAAGATGACGTCACATATTGCACCTTTCCCGAATACTGCAGGTGCCCTTTTTACACGTTGCACGGTCCCTCCATGAATACTGGATGTGCAGTGTCTAAAGGTTGCACCTTCCCTGAATACTAGAGGTGCCCTTTCTAAACGTTGCATCCCTTCTTAAATATCCGACGCCATATAACCGTAAATAAAATGTGTTGAGTGCGTCGTTAAATAAAACATTTCCTTCCTTCCCTTCTTAGAAAAATCCTCCATCCGCCCATGTATCGTATCTTCAATACACATATTACTAATGCAAACGTAGACGTTATTCGACAATCCGCTTAGTCTGTCGGGTTTCTTCTTGGAGCGTTTGTGGATGCCCCCCCCCCCCCCACCTCCCCAATATAATAACCTGGATACGCCAATATGACAGCAGCAGGCTCTCTCTCTCTCTCTCTCTCTCTCTCTCTCTCTCTCTCTCTCTCTCTCTCTCTCTCTCTCTCTCTCTCTCTCTCTCTCTCTCAAAACAGTCTGAGGTGTCGTTAAACAAATATTATTTTTCTTTCTCTAACGCGAAAACCGTATTAAAAATTTTTGAAAGTTAATTGCAATCAATTAATATTCAATGTGATTTAATACTTGTACTTTGTCTACTTGTATATTTAATATAATGTTTATGTTTTTCTTTATTAGTGGCGTAATTACATTCACGATACACACGACGACGCTGAGACATCACGTGATACACCACGTGACATTCCACTCAGTACCTTCCAGGATAGAGCTGCGGTTCCGTTCGGTTCTGAGAGACTAGATGAGAAACCTGGAACGTGTGAAAGTCTTCTTCTGGATAACACGACAGCAGATAGAACATCTGTGTACGAAAGAATCAACACTGAAACCACAGTGAGTAGGATTTGTCTTTATATCAGCAAAGCAGAGTGATGCCGGTGTGTGTGGTGGTGGTGGTGGTGGTGGTGGTGCGTGGCCAGGTGTGTGTGCAGGGAACTATGCAACAATGGGTCTTGACTGTGGCGAGCGAAGTTTCGACTGGGGTTCGGGTCATATACCCCAATAAAACATATATTAAAAAAAGAAAAATTGCTTTGACCTCCGACCCGACATCCCCCCCCCCCTTCACTCACACACCACCGTGTATGGGGGCGGGACGTAGCCTAGTGGTAAAGCGCTCGCTTGATGCCCGATCGGTCTAGAATCGATTCCTATCGGTGGGCCCATTGTGCTATTTCTAATACCAGCCAGTGCATCACGACTGGTATATCAAAGGCCGTGGTATAAAAAGAAATGTTTTATTTAACGACGCATTCAACACATTTTATTTACGGTTATATGGCGTCAGACATATGGTTAAGGACCACACAGATTTTGAGAGGAAACCCGCTGTCGCCACTGCATGGGCTACTCTTCCGATTGGCAGCAAGGGATCTTTTATTTGCGCTTCCCACAGGCAGGATAGCACAAACCATGGCCTTTGTTGAACCAGTTATGGATCACTGGTCGGTGCAAGTGGTTTACACCTACCCATTGAGCCTTGCGGAGCACTCACTCAGGGTTTGGAGTCGGTATCTGGATTAAAAATCCCATGCCTCGACTGGGATCCGAACCCAGTACCTACCAGCCTGTAGACCGATGGCCTGCCACGACGCCACCAAGGCCGGTAAAGGCCGTGGTTTGTGCTATCATATCTGTGGGATGTTGCATATAAACGATCCCTTACTAATAATGGGAAAATGTAGAGGGTTTCCTATCTAAGACTATATGTCAGAATCACATCCAATAGCCGATGATTAATAAATCAATGTGCACTAGTGGTGTTGTTAAACAAACCAAACTTTTTTTTCGTATCGTGTGACCTCGCCTTAAAGGGACATTCCTGAGCTTTCTGCATTGTAAGATGTTTCTGACTAATAAAATATTTCTATGATTAAACTTACATATTAAATATATTTGTTTGTTAGAAATGTCAATGTCTGTATATTCTATGTGTTTCTGGTCGTCTAAATATTTGTAAGAAGCCCAAACTGGATTTTGTCTTCAAATAATTTCCTACGTACGAAAAAAACCTATATTTTAGGAAATACAATGAAATATAACCTAGTACAAATATTAGAACGATCAGAAACATGTTTAATATACAGCCACTAATATTTTATGCAGAAAAATAATATATTTGATATGTAATTACAATCGTTGAAAAGTCTCTGTTAGTTGATGACATCTTAAAAAGTGAAGCAAACTCAGGAATGTCCCTTTAAGTGTTACCTAGGATGCGATGGGTTTTCCCATTCCAACCAGTGGTCCACGACTAGTGCATCAAAGACCGATATATATGAGTATATATGCATTGTCGTAGGATGAGGCGAGGGCTGGGCAGTTCTACATTACGTTTAGTATGTGCTACTACCTTTTTGTCAGTTTCCTCCGACTGCCCTCTGAGCTGTCCACACTATCGCCTACCTGTCTCAACTTCCTCTACGTGTGCAATCTGTGTGTACTTCCCTGCACCCAACTGGCATCCTCGTCCTCTGCTGCTAATAAAGCTGGTCTGACCCACGGCACTAACTAACGACCGCCGGTAGTAGGGGTGCATAGTAGGTGATTACAAGCGCCTCTTAACAATGCCAGAAGTAACTACTGAACACTCACCGAAGTGGTCAGACTAAGCCCACAGCTATAAGCTGATGGAGAATGGCAGGTGTGTGGCACAGATAGCCACAAGATACAAGCACATGCCGCGGTTGGAGAGACCAGGACTGGGATGTGGAGGTGGACAGCGAAAGAAGTTGAAAGATAGGAGGAGTTGCCAGATCGGGAAGAAATGAGATGAATTCAAAGTATTTAAAATAAATAAATAAAAAACAGTATGTGCTGCTAAGAATTATTGTTCAGCAATTTCACTGATATTTGCAGATCGAACGCTAACCGTTGTATAATAAGTATTCTTCTTTACTTTCAGTTTACTTTTAAAAGACCAACGTTAAGTTTGAAACCTGAAGATTTTGAGGGAGGAAGTTCGTATCAACTAAAGGGAGATAACTATTCATATTAAAAGGGAGGAACTCTCCATTTCAACTAGAGGGAGAGAAATTGTCATGGATTGTGCGCTTCTCAGTATGCCGTAAAACCGCATTAAACTTTAATGATGTTTAGGACTCAAAACTTCAAGGCACAAACTTTGACCTTTGCAATGAATAAAAAGTGACGGCGAATTGGGAGGAATGACTGTTGTAAAACTGTGGGTTTTTTGTTTACCGATTTATGCGTGCAGGGGCGGATGGTTTCCCAGTTGCACGACCCCCCCCCCCTCCCCGTCCCTTCCCCCGGCTAAAAAAAACCCCAACCCCACCACGTAGATCTAAATTGATGTCCACGTAAAATTTATAATTTCGAATTATAAACATTTATATATTATTTCGGACTGCGTGTGTATGTAAATGTGTATTTGAGTACAGGTGCGTGAGAGTTCATGCTCCACGTATGACTATTTTAATAATAGTAAATCCCAGTACCATATTCCTCTAGTATTTGTTGTATACGAGAGATAACACTTGTTTTTGACTTCCATTATTTTCCAAGCCGCCTTTCTGGATCGATCCCCATCGGTGGACCTATTGGGCTATTTCTCGTTCTAGAAAGTGCTCCACAACTGGTGTAACAAAGGCCATGGTATGTACTATCTTGTCTGTGGAATAGTGCATATAAAAGATCCCTTGCTGCTAATCGAAAAGAGTAGCCCATGAAGTGGCGACAGCAGGTTTCCTCTCTCAAGATCTGTGTGGTCCTTAGCCATATGCCCGACGCCATATAACCGTAAATAAAATATGTCGAGTGCGTCGTTAAATAAACCATTTCCTTCCTGCCTCTCTGGAAGTAAAATCATTTGTTATACATTTTTCACACCATACGCACTCTTATAATAATCTTTATATGTATATACATCTATATATGTAATACTCTTTATATGTATATACATCTATATATGTAATAATCTGTATATGTATATACATCTATTTAAGTAATAATCTTTATATGTATATACATCTATTTAAGTAATAATCTTTATGTATATACATCTTTTTAATATTTTCTTTCATTATATTATCAGTGCTTATACATAATAATTATGTGTGATAAATATATTTATATCAACAAAACGTATTTTTGTAATTAAAAAATGAAGATTAATTTATGTTTATTTGTTAATTTTGTAAACGCGTCTTTCTGTTAGTGTTTGTATGGACGTGTTTATACATACACCCGTGCGTGCCTATACAACAAAATATGTAAATAATTTACCTCTGACGTCATGGTCTCCACGAGTACTCGAGTATTCGGGCATGGGTCGAGTCTAGCAAGACTCGAGTCCATCCACAGGTCTCGAGTACTCGTGCAAGGAAGAGCACTCTCATTTAATTATACCTTTGTACGTCATTATACCTTTGTACGTCATTATACCTTTGTACGTCATTTTGCCATATGCTTGCCGCCAGTTACATTATAGGGCAATGAGACATGGAGGGAAAACAAAAGCCGAATGTGTGGAATGCAATACAATGACATGATTTGCATCCATGTTCAGCACTGGAATTAAGATGCCTAATGCTATTTTACTTTATTCCCAAATCTCTTTACAATCTAGTATGTAGTATAGTTTATTAGCTTTAAGCCTTCCAGCCCATAGGCATACATTTTATATACAGATCAATAGCATTTGATAAAGCGGCCCTCACATATCGGTAGTGGCGCCCGCGCGACTCCTAAAACAGGCCAAAAAGGGCATTTTCGTGAACCCCGCAGGCGTGAAAACCTGACTCCCAAATCCGCGATTTTCCAAGCGCGATTTTAGGTCGTGGCAATCCCGCAGACATGCAGCTAAGGCCCCGCCCGCCGGCTGCAGAAAACCGACTTGTGATCTGGCGGCCGCCTGAAGATTTTGACGAAAATTATTGGGGGAAAATCCGCCGGGCCACTCGTGGCCATCCTACGATAGCCTCACGGCCCCCTCACGGATCCCGGGCGATTTTTGCCGCTTAAGTGGTGCATACTTGGGGGATGGACAATTACATATATTGAAAACGTAAACAATGAATTTTAAAGATATTTACCAATATTACACAGTTTAAACACAGACGGTTTGCGCCAGTAGTATTTCTTAATATATATTGAACGTAATTGCATATATATACTACACAAAAGAATTTAAGGGTCAGACGATATTTTCGACATTATTTTCTGAATGTCAGTTATATTAGCTAGACCATAATGTCACGCATGGTATTGTTCCATTTTGACGAAAGTGGGTCTAAGCAACCCATAAATGAATTAAAATCCACTGTCATTGACACTGTCGACTAGTTCTAATGGCGAAAACATGCTTACATTTGCACGTAAATTAGGGCGAAAGCGAAAGGTCTGCTATGTGCCCATAACTTGCTTTTTCACAAAGCGCTTCATTTGCACGCTTTGCATGTGTATTCCATGTTCCCAATGTTGAATTTCCGTATAATTGGAGCTTGCGTTCGTGTACGGTGCACACTCCAAATTCGACAATGGTACGACGTCAACTGACTATCGAAGATCGAGGAAGGGCTATTGCTTGGCTTCAGGATGGCAATACGCAAAGAAATGTTGCTCTGGAACTTGGTGTCAGTCAGAGTGTCGTTGGCCGACTGTGGCAACGGTACCAAGCAACGAATTCTGTTCGAAATCGTCCACGTTCGGGAAGACCCCGAAGCACTACAAATAGAGAGGACCGCTACATCACCAATATGGCTCTACGTCAACGCACAACCACTGCACGCCGATTACGTGACAATCTGCGGACTGCGACTGGAACTCGAGCGTCTGATCAAACCATACGCAATCGTCTGAGAGCCAATAATCTACGCTGCCGTCGCCAGGCTGTTCGACCACCACTCCTACCACGTCACAGAACGGCCAGACGTCACTGGTGCACACTTCATCTGCGGTGGCAACGTGTTCAGTGGGGTCGAGTGATGTTCACTGATGAGTCCAGGTTTAGTCTCCAGTTCAACGACCGTCGGGTTCGTGTCTACAGACGTCCTGGGGAGCACTTCGCTGACGTTAACGTTAGACAACGTCACCGGTTCGGTGGTGGCAACGTCATGGTGTGGGGCGGCATCTCTATCCACCACAGGACCCCCCTCTATGTGGTGGATGGCAATCTGAATGGAATCCGCTATCTGAATGAGATTATCCGGCCGTTGGTTCTCCCAGGCCTTCAGCAGATTGGCGGCGGGGCAGTTCTGCAGGATGACAATGCCAGACCCCACCGCGCTAGGGTGGTAACGGACTTTCTCAGACAACAAGGTATCGCCAGGATGGATTGGCCAGCATATTCGCCTGACTTGGCCCCAATAGAGTACGGCTGGGACGAATTAGGCAGGAGAGTTCGGGATAACCATGTCCCTCCGGCCAACCTTCATGATCTGGGTCAACTTCTTATGGAAGAGTGGCAGGCCATTCCCCAAGAGTTCTTCAGACATCTGATCAACAGCATGAGGCAACGATGTGTCGAGTTTATTCGCGCCAGGGGTGGATTCACACACTGTTAAACGAATGTTCTAATGTGTAAAATCCATGTTTGACAACCTTCAACTCTGACAGCATGTCATGTGACTTTCTTGTATACAGTGACGTTTATATGTGTTTTTTTTGTAAATATGGAACAATAAATTAAATTTTTGGTGTAGTTTACATCATCAATCTAATACACTCTGAAACTTATTTGGTTATAAATTTTTGACCCTTAAATTCTTTTGAGTAGTATATATACAATGGACATTTCAAAATAAAGTGATATTCATCCGCTATATCATTCTGATTACACATCTGACATTTCCTTAGCGACCTTTCAATACTATAATATCTACCTTGTTCAACAAACAACTGGTGAGAAGAAACACAAACGTTTGTTACAAGAGTAGTGAAACAATCTGGCAATGATATTCTAACATAGTACTGCAAGCAAAACGTATATATTAATTCTTATATACATTACATTTAGGAGTTTTCTAGCATAGTGTCTCTCTTGAATAAAGTTATCAGATAAACGTATTTGTACACTTTTTGAAAATATCTCAGTACTATTGACATGCTGATTATACCAAACATCTCCAAAACCTAGTGATAAAAGTACTTTTTTTTACATGGTAAAACCAGTCAGAATGAAAGGAGCCGGCTGAGGTCGACACCTGTGCCCAGGACAGGCGTGCCCTACAACGGCTTGTTCTGAATGTGCACGTTGAACACTCTGACATGACCTGACCTGCCAATCAGAATGTACTGACTTCCAGCCAGAGGGTTTCTTGTATCATAATTCGCGTGTGTTCACGAGCAAATGACTGACCTCAGTGGTGTCCTCAGACAATGATATTCTAAACTAGAAAATATATTTAATATTTAAGTTTAATCGCAGAAATGTTTTATTAGTTGGAAACATCTTACAATGCAGCAAACTCAGGTATGTCCCTTTAAGTTAGGAAACGAAATCCTCTAATTTTATGCAGTAAAATATGGTTCAGTTCAGTAAATATACATGAGATATTGGGTCACCTATGAAGCAGAGCAATGAAACTGTACTCTTGGTTTAGGATTGGCCATTAATTTTTATGGTCAATTTATATTGATTTGGTATGTCCGCGACCGTCACAGAATGACATGACTGGGTTTGCTCAACGACAACAAAACACACGTTTTAACAGACAACATTTAATTACAATACACAATACACAAAAACACGTCTTTAATGGGATTACAAAGTTAATCTAATATTCAAAGATATCTCGTTTGCTTATACAAAACACAACTGTTAGACTCCCATTGAAACAGTATTCTTTATTACTTCCCGCCATCATTTATTCCTCTAAAGTATTCACCGGACATAAATGCTAAACTACGTAGTCTACTATACGTCCTTAAGGTAGGATTAAACCAAATAACTTTGATAGTTTTGATAGAGAAGTGAACACAAGAAGTCATGGGATTGGTGATAAATGGTTTCATCTGGGCAAATAATGTATGCAATTTTTCTTCATCTAGTACCACTGTGCCAAGTAGCCTTGTGCTTGAAACATGTATGGGGTACCTGTAAAAAAAAAGTACTCGAATTTTGTGCGGAACTAGGGTAGTCATAGACGCTACCCGTTATCTCAGAAATGAGCAGCTTGATTCACTTTAAGGGTGAGGGGTGGTAGTATTTATATCCGTGGCGTTTATGTCGATTGATACGCTGCAGGTAGGAGTTTTAGCCACATATGTGACTATTGTCGTCTATGGAATTTGATTTGGTAGTATACACCCTTAAGTCATTCTCTGACTTCCAGTCCCTTTCCATAGAAGATAGTCTGTCTCGGGTTTCCACATCACAATATCAAGACATCACGACGTCATAACGATAGTATATCCATATATATACATACATACATACATATATATAAATATAATATAATATGATATAATATAATATAATACATAGATATATATATGTAATATAATGCATATAATACAACACAATACAATAAAATACACCCAACCATACAAAATAACTTGCAAATACAATTAATATAACGTACACTTAATATAACATACGAAATGTATTGTTACATTAATATAGTTGTCATAAATTTATATACCACAATTACATTACTTTCCTCGCTTCAATTTGTCCAACATTATTTACAAATAAATATATTACACATATTATAGCCAAACATTATTAACTTAAAATTACACACATGCAAACCAGCTTACTGTAAACCTCTTTGTCACACCAAACGTATGTTCCTCAAATACCTCGACGCACAGTCTCTCTCCCTTTTTATAATTACCATGCACTGACTGCACGACCTGTGCATGCACTGTATAAAATACAGTTGAGCCGTCCATGCAAGATAATGAACACTTTCTCACATACTCCAATACGACAGTAACACTGCATAACAAAATAAACGCAATCATACTACGACACATAATAATTTTTTGCGTGAGATTGATGCCAAACAAGTGCAAACACACAACCAGTATAACTGCTAGTAGCAGATGTAAACTTACGATGTTTAGTGAAATGTAGGCGGTATAACTGCTAGTAGCAGACGTAAACTTACGATGTTTAGTGAAATGTAGGCCGGTATAACTGATAGTAGCAGACGTAAACTTACGATGTTTAGTGAAATGTAGGCCGGTATAACTGCTAGTAGCAGACGTAAACTTACGATGTTTAGTGAAATGTAGGCCGGTATAACTGCCAGTAGCAGACGTAAACTTACGATGTTTCGTGAAATGTAGGCCGGTATAACTGCCAGTAGCAGACGTAAACTTACGATGTTTCGTGAAATGGGCACCTGGCTTGCTTTTGGTCGTGATATTCACTTCTCCAAACAAACTAATATATTCCTGCCACTATCAACAGTGTCCAAAATACAAGACTGATATCAATGTTATTCACTAATAGTATTGTCATATACGTTCAGATGTTTCACTGAATGTTACGGAATAGATTCGTTCTGGTGTGACGTCCGTTGTCTGCACATCTTCTTGTGTTCACGCCAGTCCTTGCGTTGGCATTCTTTGCTGCAGTAATACACACCTTCACACTGTGTACATATTTTACACGATGGCCCCGTTACAGTACAGCTATTGCAAAATAAAAGCCGATTCCATTCACGCAATGGGGGTGTGACTTTTCCTTTTAGCATTAAGAGCATTTTGCTCGCTTTAGCCAATCCATCAAATGTGTCCATTCTTGACCATCCCGGAATCTCTCTTCCCATCGTTTGACAAACGGCGACTAAAAGGGGAAAAAAAACATTAGTTTCATTTTCTTTTATTAAAATCATTTTCAATCAATAAAATTTATAACTTGTCTGAGTGAATCATTCACTTTATAAATTAACTGGTAATTTTAATGATTGTCTAAACTGACTATAAAGTGTAAACTGTATATAACTATAATTTCAGTTATCCATCATTCGATATTCAAATGACGTATGAATACAAATGTATCTGATGCGATGTCGTTTCGAATGGGAACGATGTCGGATATATCCTTACATCAAAATAAACTAGTTCATGGCGTTGTGTTTTGTTTGTTTGTTTGTTTGTGTTTTGGTTTTTGGTTGACTGTTACATACATAGATATTAACGCACTGGTGCAGGGGATAATTAAATCCTTTCTGACCTCACAAATTGTCCCACGCCGCTGCTGGGAATCGAACCTATGGCCCTGAATCGCCATCGAATATATTAATATGCACGCCGTGATAGTGCTTCGATGAATCGAACCATGCAGCAAAATAGTAAATAACATTAAAACAATGGTCATTTCTAAAGTCCCAATTTTCGTCCTAATGTTTTGCTAATTATCTGGGAAATTTTGAGAATTTTGGTTTAATCGTGTGTTCAAGGATAAAACATTTCCTATCCATTTTACATGTATCCAGGAAATATTTTAGGCGGAAGGGACAGACTGAATTACTGTCTAACTATGACATTGTATTCAAAGTTTCGGGGGGGGGGGGGGGGGGGGGGGGGGGGGGGGGGGGGGGGGGGGGGGGGGGGGGGGAGGGGGGGGGGGGGGGGGGGGGGGGGGGGGGTGTAAAAAAGTTACATATTGTCCATGGGCCAATTATTTTTCATAAAGGTGACCATCCCAGTAATACATTCCAATATGATTGACATCTGAAAAGGGCCATTTTCACCCAAATGTCCAAGGTCACCATTTGCGAATACATTTATGCTGTACATCACATAAATGAATGCTATTTTAGATTGTTTACACCAGCATAGTGTAAATTAAGAAACTTTAGAGATATGTCTATTGTGCAAGTATTGGTGTTGCTTCAAAAAATATATTTCGGGTGCGCATCAAAAGTTTATGTAAAATAAAGGTTTTTAGGGGTGGTAAGGGGGTTCAATTTGTTTTGTTTTAGAAAATGTATCTAAATATGGTAAATAAACTTCCTCAATGAAGGAGGGTCCATTCCCACTGACACATTAATGTCCAGTGAGTAGATAACTTTAAATACTAATGTCAAATATGGTTCACTCTTTGTTTATAATAAAACACTTACCAAGTCTGTAAAAGGCCCCTAAAAAGGTTTTTGTGGCCTGTTTTGTTAATAGTGCTTACATGGTATGGTTTACGATTACTGTAGGTACCCAATGGACTTTGACTTTTGAAGGTCGTTTTGAAGTCATTTCAGGTCAACTGGGGTCAAAATTATGGGGTTTTTTATATTTGTGTGTATCTTCGATACTTAAGGCTTTCAAAAATATGTTACTTAAGAATTACTTTACACTAAGATGGTTATAATAAATCATTATATACTACAGTTTGCATGCAAATTATGGGAAATCTTGATATAAAACTCAGTTAACTCGAAATAATGGAAACATTTAATGGCATTTATTGTTTGTAATGGGTACTTATTATTATTAACATCTATATAGGGTAGGTTCATGGTGAGGATAGGTACTTACATGGTTTTGACATTTGAAGTTCATTTAAGGTCAGTGGAGTTTCATTTTTAACTTTTGTATTTTGTATTGTAAACTGTAATGGTACTATAAAAACGAGTTATTTACTTTTTTTTATAATGACTGTTTTCATATAGGCAGTGTCACCACTAGTGTTGCTGTATTATTATACTGTGTAAACACGAACACACGCACACAAACAAACACTGTGTGAAGGCTATATCATGTTCCTGTCATATTCTTGTTATATCAGTCATCATTTCAATCATCATCATCATCATCATCATCATATTCATTGTCATTACCAATGTCTGTTTTATCTGTAAGATCATTGTCATCGTTTTCCTCAATTCTATTCACAAACACTTTTATCATACATATGCAGGGTTGACAAAATTCATGATTTTTTTTAAATTTTTTTTAAATCGGATTTTGTTTTTTAATCGGATTTTTAAAAATTTAAATCAGATTTTTTTTTTTTTTTTTTACTTTAATTTGGAGCTTGGTGACCTTTATTTGACCTTGAAAATTGGGTCAAAACAGCCCTTCTAATATGTCCATCATATCAAAATGTATCACTGAGATGTTCAGCTTCATGAAAAACACCATGAAGTTTAGCCCCCCCCCCCCCCCCCCCCCCCACACACACACACACACACAGAGAAACACCAATAAGTCTTTTTTTTGGTGGGTCTAACCCACGGACTAATACAAGTAATAGGAGTCATATATAGGTATATAATTTTAAAAAACAAAAGCTTTCTTTTCTGATTTTACTTTGTCAAGTACCTGTAATGTGGGCTAGAAATACATACCTAGTGGATCGTCGAATTGACCGTCTAAGTTTGCATACAGTGCATGGTGTGCGAAGGGCAGAAATGGATACCTTGGTCGGATAAAGGAATTCTGCCATGGCAGGGCAACATCTCGCTGGTCTGCTTGCTTGGAACGTCTCGAGTTCAACACAAGTATCTTCTCGAGAAGTACCC
>NC_054711.1:29043271-29080631 GCF_016097555.1 Gigantopelta aegis
GTTTCTTTTTAGTACAAGGGGAATTTAATATCAACCATCCGAAGGGTTTGGTTTTAAACCATCTGGGTTGCGGAAGAAAATTTAGCCCAAGGAAACCCACGGGGGTGATCCAATGGGCCCGATATTAATTTAAGTGGTCCCACCCGGGCCCAGTTAAAAAAATTTGGCCCGGCTTTCTTTACCACTACAACATAACGGGCCCCCCCCTACGGTCCCCCCTTTTAAATTAGCTTATGGGTTAATAGTCGATTGGTTATTCCCTTTTTTTAAATAAATTTAATATAAATTTTTTTTTTTTTATTTTTTTTTGGGGAAATTTAAAATTTGGGGGAAATATTTATTTTTGGGTTTTTTCATTTTTTAAAAAAAATATAAAATTTTTTTTTTATCTTTTTTTTTTTATTTCCTTTGGTTTTTTAAAAGGTTTAAAAATTTTTTAAAATTTTATTTTTTTTATTTGGTTTGTTTAGATTTTTGTTTTTTTTTAATTTATTTTTTTTTTTTTTTTTTTAAATATAATTTTTTAATTTTTTTTTTTTAAAAATAATCTGTGCGAGAAGCTACTTCATCGAGAGGAAAACTATCCTGAACAGTCCACAGGTGCCCAATGGCGTCTAGTTGAACATACGCTTTTTCATCTAGAATATTTAACAGATAATTTACACAAAAATGTCAGCCTAGCAATAAATAATAATATTGTGGTGGGGTGGGAGGAGCGCCTTACCTGCCCTCCAAATACTTCACAAACATATTTAGAAACTAAACAGTTGAATTTTCAGCTTATTGCTTAAAGACATTTACTCATTTTCTGAACCTAATAGCAGACCCTATCTCCCATCAAATATGCACATGTCAGTGACGGATCTAAGAGGGAGGTGCAGGGACCCTGCCACCCACTTAAATTTTGCGACAGTTACATCTCCCATCAAATATGCACATGTCAGTGACGGATCAAAGAGGGAGGTGCAGGGACCCTGCCATCCACTTATATTTTGCGACAGTTATATCTCCCATCAAATATGCACATGTCAGTGACGGATCTAAGGGGGAGAGCCAGGGACCCTGCCACCCACTTAAATTTTATATTCCTTCTGGTTTTTTCACGTTGGAGAATCCGAAGAATCTATTCGGGAATGTTTGTGATCTTAGGTCACATGTTATTGGGGCCCTCTACATGGATTTTCTGGATCCGCCACTGCATGTTATAGGAACTTAGAACACCTTATAGTCAGTTATGTACATTCCTTATTCAGTTAACATGTAGGGCCGAATTTACGAATTATTTTTTTAAAATGCAGGAATTTAAGCATTGTAAATGTCTATGTAGTCCATTTGCGTCAAAATGGAACCGATTAATTGCAATTCGATCTATAATGAATAAAGATAAAATTCGTATAACAACATATTATTATGTTTTAAACCCATACCAACTGAAATTTGTTTTTAAATTTCTATGTAAATAAAACAAGGTTTCTTAACAATTTACCATCGAATTATATAGATTAAATCTCATTTTTAATAAAAGGGTGAACTGCCAATGTATTGAAGTAATCAAGAACAAGAACAAGAACACAACTTTATTTGAACATAACATGATACTACTGCATGTGCACATTTTTTTATTATTATTAGAACCCTACGTAATAGATAAATCAATCAATCAATCAATCAATCAATAAATCGATAAATCAATAATATAGTACACGGAAAGTAAAGGGAAATTGCGCATGCTTTAGTTTGGCTGTTCTATCAGTTGTCTTCATACCTATTTAACCTATACATGGTATGATGGTAATTTGTAGTGAAACCATTTTTAAACAATGGTATTTCAGTTTGTATGGGTTTAAACCATAATAATATGTTTCGATACAGAGAGTAACTAAGCAATTTGAAATGGAATAGGTGTAATTGTTTTCCAAAATGAAATCGTATTTGTAAGATACTTTATACGCTCATTAATACTAGTCGCAAATTACGCACTTGTTCAATAAATCATTTAATTTCATTAAAAATATATATTATACTGATAAACAAGTTATAAATATGTTACATTTACAACTTGACAGATCTGTGTGTTTTAGTAAGACTATGTGAAACATACATACTCTTTGAAATATATAGTTTCTTATATTAAGTATTACAAAACACTTATATCAAAGCATAAATATATCTCAATAATTAGTTGGCTGTGGAATTAAACAACACAAAACAAAGAACACAAATTAAAAAAATAGTAATAATAATAAAATAAATAATAGAAAAATAATTTTAAAAATGAGAGAGAGAGAGAGAGAGAGAGAGAGAGAGAGAGAGAGAGAGAGAGAGAGAGAGAGAGAGAGAGAGAGAGAGAGAGAGAGAGGATAATAAACGAGTTACCAGTTATTATCAAATTTATGTCCCTAGTGAAATAATTTCACTCAGGACATAAATTTGATAATAACTTGTACCGAGTTTGTTATTCTATTTATTACCCTAGCTACACGTCCATATATATAGAAACGACGTAAACTACTTTACCGTTCTGGGTATTGCTTTAACTTTGTATTTTGTTCTCTGTTCACATAAGTTTCAAAACCCAAAGTTTTACTAGTTTAACACTGAAACTAGAAAGACGTAAACGCAAATGCTTTAAACTACGTGACGTTATTGTGTGTGCTTTGCAAACTCGTGATGACGTCATATTTAGTACCGACAAGGTGATTAGTTTGTTGGCGTCAAATTGTCCAATAGTAGTGTACGTTAAACCAATGCATGATAATTTCTCAGTGAGAAATTATGAATTTTATTTTCCCCGTTATGAGTGCCTGCTGGGGTAATAAATAAATATATGTATGTATGTATGTATGTATGTATGTACGTACGTACATACATACATCATCGAAGAACCACCACGGCGTTCATATTAATATATTCGATGGCGAATTTGGGATCGACCGCGTAGATTGTAGGCCCGATGCATGTGGCTGAGTTAAAGAACATCCTTCTTATGGATGCTTTGATAGCTCAGAGCGCATCGTGGTTACTCTTGCAATTTGCGGGCGATTCGGTGCCACAGGTTCGAGTCCCAGCAACCGCATGGGACAATTTGTGAGGCCAGAAAGGATTTAATTATCCCCTGCGCCAGTGCGTTAATATCTATGTATGTAACAGTCAACCTCGACATACATACAATATATAGATATTCATACACCAATACATACATACAACACACAATACAATACAAAAAATAGAGTACAAAACAATATGCATACATACATACATACACACACAAAATACAATACAAAAAGTACAGTACAAACAATACAATACCATACAATACAATACATATACATATACAGAACTTCACATACGTTGTTTTCGCTTCCTGTTTATTACACGAGTTTATTTTGCGCAAGAATATATGTTCTTTCGCAAAATAAACGAGTCATGACGTCATTTGTAAATCATATATGACGTAAGTAAATAAAAGGCACTAACTGCAGTAACAAGAAAAAGGGAATTCCCCATTTAAAAGTTCCGGTCCAGATTGCACATATGTGCGATACAGAATACATTTATTACACGGTTTGAAAAGGCCTTTATCACTATAGTAAGATTGAATAGTTATGTAATAAAATGCAATACAATACAATATATAACAATACAAAATCAATGAAGACATTATTGGTAGACTAGAACTGGCAATGATGGGGTGGAATGGGAATGGGAAAATTGTTTAACGTGCACATTCAGAGCAAGCTGTTGTAGCGCACGCCTATCCTGGGTACAAGTACCGACCTTGGCCGGTTCCTCCGTCCAGGACAGGAAAAGGTTGGGTGGGTGAAGGAAGGTACAAGGGAGCACCAGCAGTCCAACCGTGGTTGGTAACAGACGGGGGTAGGATTAAGCCGAAGGAAAATTAGTGCGCATTTTGATGAAGGAAGTTTGGCGCAATTTTGATGGTCGTTCTAAAAATAAAAGGTGATGGGGTGGAAGAACAGGTACGACATTTATAATAACAATCGTTTGACGTGTAAGCCTGGCAAAATGTATAAACTTAGCAAGATTTATTATAATTCTCTTATTATTGGAAGACAAAATTTGGTAGCATTTTTGTATATTTGGTCATCTGTTGTATATTTTGGGCAAATGTCGTATCCTTAAATCACGATACATTGGACATATACTCTGTCAAAAAAGAAACGCATAGGTAATAGGGAATGAAGAAAAGTGTTTGATTTTACAAAATATTGTGGGTTTTTTGTACAGTGTTGCTGGATGACCATGTTTGTTAATGTCCCTGGAATGGGACAGCATGCCCAAATGTACCCTAAAACAAATTTAATGCACGCTGTGGCGCGTTGTGGCACGTTGTGCGAAAATTGCAGGAAATCGGCGTGAAATGGTCAGATTTTGACGATGCACGTGAAACTCGGGGAAAAGATTAGGGTAGTGATGGGTATTTAAAGCTGCAGTGCTCGCAATGATGCCTCATTTCCATTTCGACGTAGACGAGTTACAAGATGCCAGGACTAAACCTGCCGAATCGAAACATTGTAATAGGCCGCCTCCAGTTAGGTGAATCGCAGTCAGCAGTCGCACGCCACACGAACGTCCATCAGATCACCATTTCAGGTACCAGCAGTTTCAATCAGCTGAAGACCGGCCTAGAAGTGGAAGACCTCGCATAACAACTGCAGCACAATATCGCTACATCCGGGTTCTGCACTTGCGTCACCGAACTGCCACAGCAACGAACACTGCTGGACGCATACCTGGTTTGAGAAGGATATCTGCACAAACCATTCGGAACAGACTTCGAGAAGCTGGTTGACGGGCTAGGAGACCGTATGTTGGCCCCGTCCTGCGACGTCAACATCGACATTTACGTGTTCGCTGGTGCACGAATGTACAGAGGTGGAACTTGGGGAAACTTGCGGCGAGTATGGTTCAGCGACGAGTCACGTTTCCTTCGACAGCGACGTGATGGACGACAATGTGTTTACAAACGCCGCAATGAACGTTTTGCCAACAACTGCGTCGCCCAAGTTGACAGATTCGCTGGATGGAGCCATCTCATACATTTCTGTTCGTACAAGGCAACCTGACAGCTGTACGCTACCGGGATGAAATTCTTCGCCGTCACAGGCTTCCCATTTTGGATCGACAGAGAGAACTCTTTCAGCAGGACAATGCCAGGCCGCATACGGCACGTGTAACAATGGATTTCCTATGAAATAAGAACATTAATGTGCTGTCATGGCCATCAAGATCGCCAGATCTCAACCCCATTGAACATCTATGGGACGAACTGGACAGACCTGTGCACCAGCGTGACCCGGAGCCTAAGACGCTTCCGCAACTGTCACATACACTGCAGGAAGAATGGGCTAGGATTTCACGTGCTCGGATTCAGAGACTCATTCAGTCTATGCCAAGGAGATGTCGCGCAACGATTGCTGCTGCTGGTGGTGACAACACAAGGTACAGATTTCAACGCCCTCGTGCGACGTTGTTTGGTGGTATGTTTTAGTTCTGAAAGCGGACCATTTGCTTCAGCGGGGGGGGTGTCCATCCGAACCCCCTAGCCTACGCCCCTGGTTTTCGTT
Source organism: Gigantopelta aegis (assembly GCF_016097555.1). Taxonomy (NCBI): domain Eukaryota; kingdom Metazoa; phylum Mollusca; class Gastropoda; order Neomphalida; family Peltospiridae; genus Gigantopelta; species Gigantopelta aegis. The sequence continues at coordinate 29,048,860 of NC_054711.1, forward strand.
TAAAGGGACAGACACTAGTTTCTAAACACTACAGCATATTTTTCACTATTAGAGCTGTTTATGATCACTGAAATCAAACATTACTTATATTTTATTGTTTAGATTATCCATTTCCGTACAACCGAAGTGTTTCTGGTCATCCTGTTGTTTCTAATACCAGAAAAAGCATTTTTTATATTATTAAAAACGGACGTGCGTCTGAGAAGTAGCGTTTATTGATTCCAGTTCTAGTCTATTTTTAAGGACATTTCCCGGTTTTAACGTCACATACTTCACTCTGTTAAAACTTTATCCAAATTTGTTACAGGTTTGTAGATTAACTAAAATTTGTGTCCATTTTTACGAGTTGAAACTAAGGTCTGCGGTTTTAACAGTAGAAGAAAGCAACTACACGGAGACTTTTGAATACGACGATTCGCTTTCTCCAGTGATAAGAAAGAAATTAGTCCAGCGTTGTAAAGGAACACATATAACAACACTAAATAAATATTTAGAATGAACATGGTATTTATTTAAAATATATTTGTAAAATATAACTCCACATAGGCGTACGGGGTCACATTATTGCCCGAATTAGACGAAAATGCCCTAATCTGGATGAAAACATTTATTCATGTTAGCATTACTGGCAAAAATCTATATAGGATTGCAAACGAATCGTTATGTACTTTTACCTGGATTACAACTATTATTGTGGATAGAATGAGGCAAATACATGGTAAAATTATTTTAGGCCAGCTTATTTTGCTCGTATATCTGTATCGCTTTTGCCCGAATTTGAGAATTTGTTCCCCCACCCCACCCCCGCCCGGTCAAGTACGCTTATGTAAATCATAGGGATATAACGATTTATTGATAAGTCGACATGTCGCGATATTTCTCTCTATGATATGATTGACGATACATGCACTATTGTGTCGATACTTACTTAAAGTATCGATTTATTCAAAATAAATGTAGGTTTTGTCAAATTTATATCCAATATGACCATCTGACCATCTGTAATCCATTCTTATTTCTTATAATGATGATAATATCGACAATAACAACAATAAATATATCAATAACATCATTAATATAATTTAAAAAAAAAAAAAAAAAAAAAAAAAATAATAATAATAATAATAATAACAATAATAATAATATTAAAGGCATATTGTCACAGACCACTGACCTATTTAATGGCCTAACAAAGTATTACCTAAACAAATATAATTTTGTCCCTAAATGTACTTTATTCGGCCATCTTCATAACCACCATACTCCATTTATTAATGACATTTTGTAAAAATAATTGAATTATGGCAATGGTCCATAATTCAAAAACTAAAATTGCCGAGAGGGATGACATGGATTTCACTCCATCATGGTTCAGTTACGGTGATGCGATAGCTAGATTTGGTTTCCCACAATTAATGTAATTTTTACTTATTATCCATTTTTAGAGAAATAAGGTCCTTAAATCTGTGACAGTATGCCTTTACAATAACATCATCAATAATAATAATAATAAAAAATAATTAAAAAATTACATCTCATAAGGTACAAATAACACAATATGAAAATCAAATCAAATACCTTTCAAGTTAATGGTACAAATATCTCTTGCAACTTTCCAGTGAAGTGTTACGATACGTGATGCAACAAATTCGCCAGACATCATCAGTTTTCTGAAATTAGTACATACAGTTACAGGGATTACTGATCGGGTATGGATTTTCTATGTCTGATATAATAAAATCAATCGTCATAATTGAATATGGTCGTCTGTTGTAGAGTGACACTGTCTTTAGCATGTCAACTGAATGTAGCCCTGCCTTTAGCATGTCAACTGAAGTGTAGCCCTTCCTTTAGCATGTCAACTGAAGTGTGGTCCTGCCTTTATCATGTCAACTGAAGCGTGGCCCTACCTTTAGCATGTCAACTGTTGTGTGGCCCTGCATTTAGCATGTCAACTGATGCGTGGCCCTGCATTTAGCATGTCAACTGAAGTGTGGCCCTGCCTTTAGCATGTCAACTGAAGCGTGGCCCTGCCTTTAGCATGTCAACTGAAGTGTGGCCCTGCCTTTAGCATGTCAACTGTTGTGTGACCCTGCATTTAGCATGTCAACTGAAGTGTGGCCCTGCCTTTAGCATGTCAACTGTTGTGTGGCCCTGCCTTTAGTATGTCAATTGAAGCGTGGCCCTGCATTTAGCATGTCAACTGAAGTGTGGTCCTGCCTTTATCATGTCAACTGAAGCGTGGCCCTACCTTTAGCATGTCAACTGTTGTGTGGCCCTGCATTTAGCATGTCAACTGATGCGTGGCCCTGCATTTAGCATGTCAACTGAAGTGTGGCCCTGCCTTTAGCATGTCAACTGAAGCGTGGCCCTGCCTTTAGCATGTCAACTGAAGTGTGGCCCTGCCTTTAGCATGTCAACTGTTGTGTGACCCTGCATTTAGCATGTCAACTGAAGTGTGGCCCTGCCTTTAGCATGTCAACTGTTGTGTGGCCCTGCCTTTAGTATGTCAATTGAAGCGTGGCCCTGCATTTAGCATGTCAACTGAAGTGTGGCCCTGCCTTTAGCATGTCAACTGAAGCGTGGCCCTGTCTTTAGCATGTCAACTGTTGTGTGGCCCTGCCTTTAGCATGTCAACTGACGCGTGGCCCTGCCTTTAGCATGTCAACTGAAGCGTTGCCCTGCATTTAGCATGACAACTGTTGTGTGACCCTGCATTTAAGGAATGCATGCTTGTCTTTTACTAATGAAAAATGTGTAAATAATAAAATTAATTTCAAGTATGTTCAAAAAAATTACTCTGTTCCAATCCCGATATCATCAGCAAACTGCAGTCCCAGAATGGTAGGTAAAACATGCGGTGAACAGCCAATACACTTCAGAAACACATCACCAATTTGCTCGTACGATCCAAAGAAGTGAAACGTTTCAGTCGTCAAGATACCATTGTCCCTGAATTAAAAACAAGATACCATTGTCCCTGAAATAAAAACAAGATACCATTGTCCCTGAATTAAAAACAAAGATATCATTGCCCCTAAATTTAAAAAAAGATACCATTGTCACTGAATTAAAAATAAGATACCATTGTCCCTGAATTAAAAACAAGATACCATTTCCCTGAATTAAAAGCAAGATACCATTGTCCCTGAATTAAAAACAAAGTACAAATCAAATTATTGTATTCTTATTTACCAGTCTGTGGTGTGACACTGTCTTTAGAAGGTCAGCTGTAGTTTGAACATATCTTTAGTAGTAGGGTAGGATTTAGCTCAGTCGGTTGAGTGCTCGCTTGAGGTGCTTGCGTCGCAGGATCAAACCAAATTGGTGGATCCATTCAGCTGATTTTTTCTCTCTCACTCCAACCAGTGCACCACAACTGGTCAAATGCCGTGGCATGTGCTTTCCTGTCTGTTGGGAAGTACATATAACAGATCCCATGCTGCATTAGGAGAAATGTAGCGGGTTTCCTCTGATTTCGTCAGAATTACGAAACTTTATATTATTACATGAGCTTGTGTATCGTACTGATTTTACGAAATGAGTGTCAGGATTATTGTATTACGTGCCACGAGTTTCATGTAATATATACATATTACATATTATCCAAAATATTATTTTTATGAATAACAAGCTAGGACCATGTCAAAACGTTACAAACGTAACTAAAAGAGATGACGAAATGACATTATTTTCCGAAATGATGCCATTTTGATAAGCATTTACACTGGGGAAGCCGCATTAAGTTACGACGTCGCTTCACAAAATGACGTCATTCGTTGTGCACGTGAAAACATTATGATACATGTGGGTCGTACTGGTTATATTTTCCTGAATATCTTGAACTGTGTGGATAATATATATATATATATATATATATATATATATATATATATATATATATATATATATATATATATATATATATGTGTGTGTGTGTATATTGATGGAAAGAAATAAAGGAACACATGGAATTTGAGACCAAAATGATTTCACTAAACAGAGTAATTCGGTCAATATTAAATACAGAGACATATTGTTGGACAGAATGTCAGTACTGTGGCATTGCATTCCAGTAACACGGTTAATTTCCTCATACTGTGGATGAGGGGTTTCGGTGCAGTCAAAGTTTGCTTTTACTATTTGTGTTTTCCCTTATGTTTTTCCCATCAGTATATATATATATATATATATATATATATATATATATATATATATATATATATATCTTACATTTTCAGTGCAATCAAAGTATGTGATATTTTTCAGATCACATACTTTAAGAATTTAATAACTTTGCTAATTGGATGTTAATTAATCGATGTCACTGCACTAGGTCTATTGACTTTTAAGCAAACGTACTAGGGTGACACTCCATAACTGACGTGTGCATTCATAGTCATCAAATAAAAACATTTCAATAGCAATTTTTCACTGAAAACTGTCCAGCGTTAAAAAAAACACCTTTAAACGCTAGTTTATTTTGATGTATGGACATCCAAAAAGACGTCATTCGAGTTTGACGTCATTTCCATTCAAAACTGATACCACGCCTCATAGTCTTATGTAATTTGAATATCTAGTAATGGCGGACTGGAATTAAAGTTGCGTGTACAGTTTACAAAAACACGTTGTATTAAGCTTGAGATTATATGATAAAGAGACTATTACCTTCGTGTGTTTCGGTATTGTCAATATCATATATTAGGAACAAAAATATTTGTTATTACTAATATACCGAAAAAAACATGTGAATATAAGAGAATATAAAATTATCTATTATCTTTTTATTTTATAGAATTAAATTTGATGTAATTCAGGGGCGCGACGTAGCCCAGTGGTAAAGTGTCTGCCTGATGCGCGGTCGGACTAGAATCGATCCCAGTTGGTTGGCCCATTGAGCTATTTCTTATTCCAGCCAGTGCACCACGACTGGAATATCAAAGGCCGTGATATGTGCTATCCTGTCTGTGGAGTGATACATATAAAAGACCCCTTGCTACTGATGAAAACATGTACCAGGTTTCTTCTCTAAGACTATGTCAAAATTAACAAATGTTTGACATTTAACAGCCCTAGTGATGTCTAGTAATGGCATTAAACAAATCAACAACAAAAACCTTGTCGTCTATAGAACCGAATTTGATGCAATTCATCTTATAATGTAAAAAATATGTTCAGTGACCTCACGTAACCACGGTAATTATTAACATCAGAGAAAAACTTTTGAAATACTTCTTAAGTCGTGGCTGACAGTGTACAAGGACATTCAGCCAACCCATGGAGTCACTGAGGTTTGAAGTATCGATGAAGTCAAACTGAAGTCCGTCGGGTAGATCAGAATCGACAGTCGATAGTGCGTCACCAAGCCACAAGGTGTACTGCAAAAATAAATAAAACAAAATCCTGGTATATTAATAATATTAATTTTATGCAGACCTCGAAACACGAGGCGATCGAACCTATCGATCGCCTGTCGATTATCAGAAGGAAATTTTGAGAGAACAGTTTTTAGATCTATATACACATATAAAAGGTATATAAACAAATAAAGATAGTCAAATTCTGATTACGAAAGTTGCAAGTGTTACATTTCGTAATTTTGTAAAGGATTGTCTGTTATTTCTTTCAATTTTATCGAGGTATAATTATATTTCCTTCATATTCATTATAGTTTAAATATGTATTTGCGATAAGTAACAAATAAATCAAAGTTATCAGAGTTGTATCACCTTTGTTGCCCCACATTTTCCCATTTCCCCAAAAGCAGGACTCGAAATAGGAAGTAAAATATATGGTTTGTTATGATGTTAATATTTTTAAGTAGCAGGCTAAAAGAAATATGGCCTCTTAAGAAAAAAAAATAGCATGCTGCGAAAAAAAGACAGCACGGAATGAGGTCGTGGAGAATTAGGACCTCTGAGATGTATTTTAGAGCATTATAAAATTAAAATGTAACAGAATCACAAGTTAGTCTCGGTTAAATAAAAGATGTGATGATCGTACCTACGTTGTTGTCTCTTGTAAAATGATTAGTAATTTTAGCAGGTGAATACATAGAAATATATCGTACTTAACTAATGCAGCTTGACTCACACTGGCGAGCTGCTCAAAAGTAATGTATTCATATGCCATCTCGATGTATAATCCGGTAGATCAAGGATAGTTAAACATTCTCAATATGGGGTTTAAACTCCGTCGGCTCGGAAAATTACTACTAAACGCCTTTTTGGCGGTTCTTAATTAATGACAAGGCCCTTCTAGGGCTATTCTGAGGTGATTTCTGCTGGGTAGCCGAGCTGCTTTCTGACCAAAAATTTGACAACCCCCCCCCCAACCCCCGCGCCTGAAATAGTCTCGCCCGATATTTTTCGAATGTGTATGCTCCCGAATAACGCTATAAAAGACGATGTGTAATTGGTCGATATTTAAATTGTTATTTATAGATGAAGTGTCACCTGGACATGGGAGTCCACGCAATGCTGTTAAATCTACTGATTAAGACCAGTAGAGCTCATTTTAATCAGATTGGTGTTTGAGCTGTGGAGTCTTTTGGTGCCATTCTTGATCGCCTTGTACCTCTGCACTGAATGTCATTAGAAGATTTCAAGAAGTAAAACTAAAAACGAACGCCGTGGCATGTGAAAGCGGCCTTGCCGATTTGACGGAAACCAAGCTTAATAGTCGCTGACAATAAATGCACATACCTTTAATTCTTTTTAGCAGAACGCTACATACCTGAGGCCTACATGCTCGTTTGACATATTGTTGGTAGCTCGTAACCCAGAGACTCAGTTGGTCTAGACACAATGAAGCAATGGTGTTCTTGTTGCCATCATATCTGTTAAATAAATACAAATATAATAATAATAATAAATAAATAAATAGATAGCTACATAAATAGATATATAAATAAATCCATAAATAAATAAATAAAAAATAAAAATAAATAAATAAATAAATAAAGGTGAGAGTGTTTAGGGGTACGCATCCACAATCCAACCACCTCGGTGGATCCATTCAACTGATTGGGGTGTTTCTTCTTGCAACCAGTGCACCACAACTGGACAAAAGCCGTGGTATGTACTTTCCTGTCTGTGGGAAAGTGCATATAAAAGATCCCTTGCTGCATTAGGAAAATGTGGTTATGACTACGAGTCAAAATTACCAAATGTATGACATCCAATAGCCAGTGACTAATTAATCAATATTCTCAAGTGGTTTCGTTAAACAAAAAAACTTTAATAAACTTTTCCTCTGATGATACGAGTCAGAATTACCAAATGTTTGACATCCAATAACCGATAATTAATTAATAAATGTGCTCTAGTGGTGTCGTTAAACAAAATAATAAAAACCATCCTCCAAATATTTAAAAGCCCCATAAATCATGAATTTATTTAATTTTAGTAAGCCATGTGTGTTTATGGTGGAATATTGCCTTTAATTAATGGATGTTACTGTCAGTTTAATTTGGAGTACTGTATGTGCTCTTCGTTCATTTCATTTTAACTTATTTTCGTGCTAATATCCAATTAAGGTTCAAGCACGCTATCCTGGTCACACATCTCAGCTATCTGGGCTGTCTGTCCAGGACAGTGAGGGAGTTGTTAATTGTTAGTGGTTAGTGAGATAGAAGAGGGTGTAGTGGTCTTATACCTATCCACTGAGTCGTTAAAACTCACTCTGGGTGGGAGCCTGTACCGGGCTGCGAACCCAATACCTTCTAGCCTTATGTCCGATGGCTTAACCACTACGTCACCGAGGCCGGTTGGTTTTCTTTATAATGTGCTCCCTCGAAGAACATTCCTGTAGACGCTCCTCTGACACGATTACAGATTAATAAGCGAAATGACATTGATGCTTTTTTTTCCGGGATAAATTATCAGTTGATTGTGTTTATAAGAAAGACAGCCAAACAGACAAAGAGACAGACAGAGAGAAATGGAAAGGAGAGAGACGGACACTTTGAGAAAAGGAGGGGAGAGAGATACATAGTGTGTATGTGCGTGTGCGTGTGTTTGTGTGTGTGCGTGCGTTTGTGTGTATGTCTGTCTGTATGTGTTTGTGTGTCTGTGTTTGTGTGCATGTGTGTGTGTGTCTGTGTTTGTGTGCATGTGTGTGTGTGCGTGCGTGTGTGTGTGCGTAAAACAGAGAGAGAAAGCGGCAGGTAGGAACCCTTTCATTAAATTTTAAACGACCATATATTGCATACACTGACACACCGAATAAATATATTGATCAATTGTGTTTCAATACCATGGTGTATGAAATTAGGCCCATCGCCAACAACAACAACAACAACGTACCGTGATAAATTAAGTTCAAATGCGTAGAACGCAGAGCTGTTGTCTTCAATTTTCCAGACACCACCTGGCAGTAAAAACGTCGGATTTACCACGGTGCTTGTAATAAGATTCGTTTTCGTTTTTCCTTGGAGGTTTATTTTTGTGATTCCCAGATTCACAAAATCCTTGGCTTCCAGAGAGCACAGATCTATGTACGTCTTGTCGCATATTCGACTGAGTAACAAACGAGTGGGAAGTTTTGGGAAGCGACCATCATGTCGATGACAGTAACTTTCATACAGGAATTCTTCCCGATTCTTCATCAGCTTTGTAACGGACAGATTTTCATTGATCCACATATTAAAAGCTGATTTGATTTCTGCTATAGTCATTTCGTTTTTACAAAACACATCCAGATCGGTAAAGTCTTTGTCCAACAGCACCAGTAGCATCTCATTGAGTCTTCTGCTGTGTTCTTTCGTAAGATAACAGTCATACCAAACGGCCCAAAGAAATTTCATGTCATCTTCTTTGTTGGGATCTATGGTGTCACGATGTACAGTAATAGAACTGCTCGGGATATAACACCTGGATGGTGATCATTAAGATGAAATCTGATTGGCTCCTTTGGTGAAATCTCATTGGTGTAGAGTGTGTGAATGGTGTAGAGAATATTGCGTATGTCTCCACATCCTAGTAACAGGATACTGATGTCATCGGGAACCAGGCAACCGACTGTTAGGTCTTTTGGAGGCGTGTTTCCTACAGGAAAGTAGTTACCTGGAACTAAATAGAGATAGATAGATTTGTAAGCCACCTTAGCTTTGATGAACTCGAGGATGTCCCCCTTTACATCCAGTACCCAACGAAATGTGTTTACACTTTACTATCATTATTTACATTACAAAATTGTCAAAATGTCTAGGGCTAAAAAAGTATTGCCTTTACCAGCATTTGTTTAAATACATCCTGCATAGCAATGTTTCTGCCTCATTCGCGGTTTAGGCACATCCTACATAACAATGTTTCTGCTGGGCTCGCGGTTTAGACACACCCTACATAACAATGTTTCTGTCGGGCTAGCGATGTAGACACACCCTACATAATAATGTTTCTGCGGAGCTCGTGGTTTAGACTCGCCCTGCATAATAATGTTTTTGTGGCGCTCGCCGTTTAGACACACCTTGCATAATAATGTTTTTGCGGAGATTGTGGTTTAGACACACCCTGCATAATAATGTTTCTGCCGGGCTCGCGGTTTAGATACACCCTGCATAATAATGTTTCTGAGCGACTCACAGTTTAGACACATCCCTACATAATAATAATATTTCTGTGGCGCTCGCGGTTTAGACACACCCTGTATAATAATGTTCCTGCGGCGCTCGCGGTTTAGACACACCCTACCTCGAGTCACATGCAGCCCTACCCGTATTGATATTAATGGGGTAAGGCTAGAGAAAAGACTATGTAATGCTTTGGCAATTGTCGACAACCAAATGGCTGCAAGCGACTGTCTAAAATACACATTTTTCCTAAATCTGATGCCACAGAACTTTTGCCAAAGCATTACATATACTTTCCTCTTGCCTTACCCCACATATCAAAATCAATAAGGGGTAGGGCTGGGGGTGAATTTAGCTAGACAAACCCCTGCGTAATAATGTGTCTGCATACAGGCCTTTTGACTTACCTGAACGCTGTGACATATCTGTTTGTACACTTTTGTATTGATAATCACCGTAACAAGCCTAAGAACCCGTTCAACGAAGTCGACTGTAACGTAGAGGGATAGCATTTACCCAAAGTATTTGATAAAAAAATAGTTCCAGCCTTCTAGATGAGGCAATGGAATTTTAACGTTGTCTCACAACTGGTTTAGGAGATCCATTTCTACACACGCGAATCGATTGTGAATCTCCAATAACATGAAAAGATGAAAGTGAAAGTAGAAGGATTTCAAGGAAAGCGACGTGTTTTGTGTCGCGTGTTCATTCTTATCTATTAGATTATATACGAGTACGATGTTTACCTAGCATACCGGTATACTGCGCTTTATAAATTCTACTAATTGGGAGCTGGTCTTTGCAATATATAGAACCGGCCTCGATGGTGTCGTGTTTACGTCATCGAACATATAGCTGGTAGGTACTGGGTTCGTAGCACGGTACCGGCTCCCACCCAGAGCGAGTTTTAACGACTCAATGGGTAGGTGTAAGACCACTACACCCTCTTCTCTCACACTAACCACTAACAATTAATAACTAACCCACTGTCCTAGACAGACAGCCCAGATAGCCGAGATGTGTGCCCATGACAGCGTACTTGAACCTTAATTGGATATAAGCACGAACATAAGTTGAAATGTAAAATGCAATATATCGTGGTACGTATCGCAATTCAGGTTCCTGTATCGCAATACAAACATTTTGGCAATACACATCACTAATCATCACTAGCAGAGGCGTATCAAGGTTGCACTGTACCAAATCAATTACTTCCGTGTCAAAGTAAAGATGCACCGAAATATCTACGGAGTTAAAACAACTGCAGCTCTGATTTGGTAGTAATATTTAACATTGATTATATGTGCAAATACAGTTATATTTTCGCAATAAATTACTGGTACTTTTATTTAGTAAGGCGCTGATCCAGGAATTTGTGAAACGGTGCGCCGAAAATACAGCTTATTATTTATTTATTTATTTTTATTTATTTTTTTTGACGTTGGTCACGTGACAAGATGGAGGACACGAAAATTTTCGAGGCAAGAAGTTGCAGGTAAATCAACTAATAACAAGTCGATCTAATGAGTTTAAATCCACAATTAGCTGCACATACGAACTATGTTGATATCACTTAAATCGCCTGAGTTTGGAAACCCCAATATTCACCTGTTAGGCCCCACAAACGGAATGCTTCAATCGCAATATCATCCAGGTCCGCCATTGTCCTGTCCGCCATTATCCTGTCCGCCATTACCACCTGAACAACAACAATAACAACAACAAATGTATACAACGCTTTCGCAAAACAGTGTAGATATGCAGTCATGTGGTTCCGTCAATGCATCCTTGTGGGCTAAGACTTTATGCGACCAGATTTCACGGCTAAACCTGACTGTCGGTGATATTCACAAACGAACTGAAAGATTAGAAAGCATCGACATCAAAGTGTACACAATCGAGAACACGCTGGCTCAGTTGACTACTTGTGTCAAAACGGCTCATGAGCGAATATCTAAAGTAGTAGACAGCTGCCAATTTATAAGAAACACCTACGTTAACATGAACTCTGAAATCAACCACCTCAAGAAAACAATCGATGATCTCTCAAAAAACATGAGCACGGCACATGAAGACATTCACTATCTTTCCAAGAGTTTGAGTGAAACACAAATGGAATATGACTAGGCACACGATGAGATACTTTACCTGCAGGACAGGACCATGAGGTTCAACCTCTTGTTCTATGGGGTGCCAGAAGATGGCCAAAATGAAGACACTGAAGCAGCACTGGGAACATTTCTAGAGAAAGAGATAGATATAACTGATGCTCCTGTACAGGTAACCCACAGGCTAGGTCCTTTTCGTGATGCACAGAATAAACCAAGGACCATAGGGGCCCATTTTGTCAGACTCCGAGACAAAGACAGAATCTTAAAGGCTGCAAAAAACTAGCAGGAAAACCATTTGGCAACAGTACCCACAGGAAATCTCAGAGCAAAGAAAACAGTTGTATCCTATCTATAAACAAGCCAGAAGAAACAACAGGAGAGCATTTTTAAAAGTCGACCGTCTCTTCATCGATGGTGAGGAGATATTCTCAGATAAAGTTTATTCTAGGCCACCATCCAGATACATACCCACTTCAACTGTTGAAAGGAATACACTACCACCACGGAAACGAAACCGTCAAGACTCCCCCACCCAAAACACGACTGTACACACTAGCAACAGATTCAGTGGAATGCCAGTAGATACAGCAGCTAACACCTAGGACAGGCCAGAAGGGATAGATAGACATGCTCCCAAGTACAAACCTGATGTTCACCCCACTTGTGTTGTTCCTAATACAGTAGAAAACCTGTGTTATGCTGACACAGAGCTGCCTGTTCAGAGTAAAAGTCAGTGTAACAATTATAAAGTGTTTAAAACACATAACAGTGTACATACCGATGCTTACTTAAACAACGCCCATGTTGATACAGCATCACCTATACACAGTGCTAGTCAGTATACTGATTATGGTGTGAATAAACCACAAAGCAGTGTAGGTACCTGTTATGACATTGGTGTAAGTTGTGATGGTTATAATAAAGAACTAATAGTACCTGTAAGCATCCAAGATATTAACTGCAACTGTGGTAACCCCAAAAATAATGTACTTGTTGACAGCATTCCAAGCCTGGACCATATAAAAACAGAAAATAAAACACATGGAACTAACCAGTATATTAATTACAAAGTGCTTAATTCTTAAACAAAGTAGTCATACAAGTGTTGATACAAGTACCTAAATAATTAGTAATATTGATCATGATGTGAATGAGGAAATACCTAATAAGCTAGTTACAAACTTTTCTCCTAGCACTATACTCAATCATAACCCTATATCTACTAATAATAAACTGACCTACACCACTTATCAGTATCATGGGAAAGAAATGTCAATACCTAGTAGTAGTGAGTTGATAGCTAATTATAATTCAAAATACATACTTGTGCATACCTGTAACCCAAGAAACACTTTATCTGCTGATACTTACCTTAGCTGTCCATATCATGAGACCGATATTTCAATACATGTACTTAGTGAGATGATTGATAATAGCAATTCCAAAGACTATTTTCCCTAGTGAGACAAACATGCCAAACTTTCGAATATCTTGACGTTGCGTCACATGATCGCCCACTCAGCCATTCCGTATTCCAGGGGCCGTCTCAAAACGACAAGTGCCCGACAATCACAAAAAAAAGTCATCGGCTATTGGATGTCAAATATTTAGTAATTTTATCATAGTGTTAGAGAGGAAACCCGCTACATTTTATCATTAGTAGCAAGTGATATTTATAGGCCTATGCACTATCCCACAGACAGGATAGCACATACCACGGTCTTTAATATGCCAGAGTGGTACACATGCCAAGCAGGCATACGACTCGTAGATGAAATACTTTTTTGACCTTGAGAAAACGTGAATGTAATATTGTTTCTCTCTCTCTGTGTGTGTGTTTGTGTGTGTGTGTGTGTGTGCCACTCTCTGTCGCTTTGGTGATTGTCCACAGCCCAGTGGTAAAGCGCTCAATGGATGCGTTGTCGGTCTGGGATCGATCCCCGTCGGTGGGTCCATTGCGCTATTTCTCGCTTCCACAGTGCACCACGACTGGTATATCAAAGGCCGTGGTATGTGCTTGCTAGATCACTTGCTACTAATGATAAAATGTAGCGGATTTCCTCTCTAACACTATGATAAAATTACCAAATATTTGACATCCAATAGCCGATGACTGATGAATCAATGTGCTCTAGTGGTGTCGTTACACAAAACAAACTTTTTTTGTGATTGCCGAGCACTTGTCGTTTTGAGACAGCCCCTGGAAGACGGAATGGCTGAGTGGGCGATCATGTGACGCAACGTCACGATATAGGTCGGCGAACTTAGAATTCTGCTGTCCGGAGTTTGCCGAAGCTTAGCTGAATGTGGGTGCTGTCGGGTTTCTTTCTGTAGTGTGTGTATTAGTGATTAATATCTGAATTTTTTTAATCAAGTAACTCGAAAATGGTCGATGTAAATGTATTTGACGTCAAACATAGGATTGTTGTTGTATTAGAGCGGAAATCTTTGACAACGTTTTGGTTGTCGGCAATTGCCAAAAAAATACATAGCTTGGTCTCTGACTGTAATGAGAGCGTGTTTATATCCAAATGTCCGTCTAGCTCTCTTACAGTCAGAGTACTCGCGCTAATTGTTGATTTTTTTTTTTTAAAAGGTATGTAATAAATACTGAACCTCACATACGTTATGTCATGTCATGTCATAGGGTTTTACATGCACATTCAGAACAAGCTGTTGTAGCGCACGCCTGTCGTGGGCACAAGAGCCGGCCTTGGCCGGCTCCTCCGTCCATGACAGGAAAGGTGGGGGGGGGGGGGAGAGGAGGGACCGCCTGCACTGGCAGGTGCAAGGGAGCACCAGCAGCCCGATCAAATCGGTAGCAGGCGGGTGGTGGTGGTGGTGGTGCTATGGAATTTGAATGGAGCAGTTAAATGCCAAAGAGAAAAGGGTGCGCAATTTTGATCGAGGGAATTTGGCGCAATTTTGAACGGTCGGTCGAAAGGTAAATGGCCGAGCTAATATAGGGTTTGATATTAGTGAATCGAGAGTAGCTCGTTAATTTTAGACCTCTACGATGCTGTGGTGTCTCCCTAGGTTGCCCAAGGGCCCTTATAAAGGGCCTGACCGCTTCTGGTCGAGGCATCACCAAGTACCAAGTTATTACCAGCAGCAAGTATTGGGGGTTTGGGTGGGGGAGGCCGATATTCTTTTGTTCAGCTTCGCCCGGGTGCATTGCAATTGTGTACTCGGAACCGGTATTCTTTTGTCCGGTTCCTTATTAGAGTACGTGCTGGGCCATTAAATGGGGGCGGGTGCATTGTTATCATTAGTCAATGCACCCTGTGTACTGATGCAGTGAGCGTGTAGTCTGTGTGTGAATCCTAGTTTTGTGTTAAGGTTGTACCTATTGTCTTAAGTCCCTATTCTAGTGAGTTCAACGGTCATTCATTACCACCCATCCCCCTCCGTCCTTGTATGGCATTGAATACAATGACGGAGCGGGAGTTAAACTAGCCTAGCTATCTAATTTGAAGGGTTAAACCCTTATAGTGTAGGTATTGGTTTAAAAAGCCTAGTGCTTGGCATACTTAACTTTATTACCAATGCAATAAAACGAAATTAACGGTGTCAAGTATCAATTGTATACATATACACACCAATCTAGGTACTTAGTTTGAAGAATTTTGATTCCCGGCCCCCTAAATATAGGATTTTAGTAGGCTTACTTGGTTTGTCTTCAGGCTATCTGGATAGTTGGATTATTGTGAGCAAGAACATAAATATTCTTGCGAACAATAAACACGTGCAATAAATAGGAAGCGAAAAAAACATATGTGAAGTTTTGTATATTTATGTACTTTTTGACACCTGTGTGGTTACGTTGAAATATATGCATTAATTCTGAAACATGTATTGTAATGAAAACAAGTACAACCCTTGCTAAAGCAATTTATTAAAATATGACATACACAGCGAATAAAATAGTACGTTTAATAAGGGACTGTAAAATAACGGAAATTAGAACATGGTGAAAGTTGCAGCATCGAATGGATCGATGGAGGTTTCGCAGAACTTCAGGTCTTTCCGTTCAGACCTGGAAGCTCAAAGCATAGCAAATAATAATAATAATTTAGTATTTATGATAACAATTTGGAGAAAAGCTACGAAAATCGCCCATCTTAGATTCTCATTTGATTACCGTTGCCGGTTAACCTTTTTATTTGTATCTGAACCACTGGAGAAAATCGTTCGTGCAAACACTAAAACAACACGAATGACATATCGTTTGTCTGAAAAAATAAAATTCTATGCCCCGAGTAAAGACTGCAGCCTGATTGATTATGTTATAGGTACTCACCATGTTTTTAAAAATGTAACTGATTATAAAATCTGTGATTTTGACCCACTTCTTTCTGATATTCATTGTGCTCTAATCAATCTAATTAAAATTAGCTCCACTATTACATGTGGATCTAACAGCAGCCCGTTGGAGCTCATGTTCAGTTGACCTTTCATTTGACCAATCAAAACCTTACTTGCAAAATCATGCCAGTGATTTGAAACTAATTAGAAAACATTCGGGAGTATGCCGAGGGTATACGAAATGATTCGGGTGAATTACGAAGTATGCCGGAAACTAATTTCAATATAAACTTTTATATAAAATTCGTTTCAAGACGAAAAAACAATCCAGAGTTTATTATTGCACTTTTCCCCCTGTTTTTTCAATGTTCAAATAGACCAACAAGTTCGTCTATTGCATAAATAATCTCGACCAATATTTTTAGAATTTGTATGCTCCCGAATAACGTTATAAACGGCGAAGTGTAATTGGTCGATATTTAAATTGTTATTTATAGATGAAATGTCACCTGGACATGGGAGTCCATGCAATGCTGTTAGATCTACTGGTGAGACCAGTAGAGATAATTTTAATCAGATTGTGCTCTAATACACATTCGTGTAAATGTAATACTGACCCAAACAATCCTGTAGATCAGAGTAACGGCGTAAGAAGGGAAACAGCACGCTAATGTTTGACGACGAGTCTACTAATACAAAAGCACGTGTCATAAAAGCCACCGATATGTTAAAAGATCTATTTTTAGACACGGCAGCCTCGACATTCGGCCACGTGCGTGTATACAGTGACATCCGTAATAAAAGGTCAGCGCACAACAAGCGACCCTGGTTCCGGATAAGACACAAACATATACGTACGAAGTATCTGCAGGCCAAAACAATATATGCTAGAAATAAAACTACAGATAATAAAATGAGATTAATTAACGCCAGTAAGTCTTATAAAAAGAGTGTATTTAAAGCTTTTGCACAACATAAATTTAAAACAGAAATTAAATTGTGCCTTTTATAAAATATTTAAGAAACAAGATAACTTAGATAACAACGTTAACGTTCCTCCTATTGATACATTTTCAACTATTTCAGCGACTTAAATAAGGGCGAACCCAATAATGATAACGTATTTGATTTTAACATGGATGAAGTACTATATGAAGTAAACAATGATAGTATTATTAACGAAAACTTCAGTGCAGATGAAATAATGAAAGCCATAAAACAACTAAAATATCATAAAGCAGCAGGTGTTGATAGAGTAGTTAAAGTTACATTCTCTGGTTACCATATTATAACATCATGTACAAATGTGAAACACAAGCTCAAATGCACTTTTAAAAAAGTCGTGTGTGTTCGCTATGAACGGAGATCGTCAAACATATACACTCGATTCGTCGCCTGTGTCGCCATAGCTCGGTGTGACGGTACATGCTCTTAATTTTGTTTTCGCCTGTGGCGATATTAATTGTTTTAGAAGGCCGTGTGCAGTTCCAAATTGCACTTAGCCAGGTGGGCAACTTGTTACGTAATACTTCGGCGCGACGGTCCTCGAGCTTTTCTAATACACACCCAGAACAGGTGTGGAGGCCATGTGGCTAGTAGTTACGTAATATCTCCGGTAGTGCTGTTTATGGCCAGGGGATTGCTCGCGGGATGGCGACAGCCAGACTGACGATCAGAGAGAAATATACCGACTCTGGGAGAGGTGGAATATCAGATGATTGTACCCCCAGGCGATATTCTGATTTTATAACAAATAGCTAGGATTTAGAGATATCTGGGAGAACCAAAAAGGAAGGCTTCCCGGGAACGTTGTCCGTTTGGACTTTGGTAAATATTTTATTTCTGCTCTGTTGTATAACCTTGATGTGATTGATGTGACTTTGAATATTTTTATACTGTATTATACCAATATTCTTTAGACAGTGTCTTCGGTCATCTGACGAAGTAAATCGTAGACTTTTTGTTCTAACATTATACGAGTATTTGGTAATATAAAGCTTAGCCAGTCATTCTAGAAGACCTAGGTAAACTGTAGGTTATTGTCTTTATTGTGATAGGTACCAGTATTAATTCTGTGTTACAAGGTTATTGAATGAGTAGTTAGGGTTAATTAAAAATTAACCAGTTAGGAATAGAGCTGTAATTCCTTTATTAATTAAGTTCCCCTAGAAGCGTTTCTCAATTACCACACGTGTGGGTGTTGTGTGACGGTGAAGTGATTAGCATATTGTGTAAACTAGACACCTAGAGATTAACTAATTAAGTGATCAGTTCTGGGTTGTTATTATTGTTGTTATTAATTAACTACTGCGGCAGTACATTTGTCAGCGTAGGTTAATACAGATTCCAAAGAGTATTGTGTTTTCTAGTGAACTAAACGTGCTATATTACATATACTTTATATAAGATCGTATCTCTGATCATACCTAGAGACGAGCCAAAGCGGGTATATACCGCCTGTTACAGAGAGATCTAATAGATATACAGTTAGGAGAGATATTTGGACAATCGTGTTTTATTCAGTTACGGGTATTATAGAATCCCCGTGACAGGAGTAGAAAATTGGGGCGCTCGTCCCGGATCTGAAACGGGACATGCATATTTAAAAAAGTATTGTTTGTAAATGGGGGCTTTATAAATTAATTTTTACAAATTTACTAGAAGTAGCAACGTTGTTCACTAGAAAATTAATTAATAATAAGTGCGTCATATCTAAACATGGATAAGAATTTGCTGGATAGGCCTACGCTCAGTGTAGTGGAGATTAAGTGAGCACGTAAGGCCGAGTTAGTTGAAATCGCGACTGAGCGAGAAATTGATTTAACATCAGCTAAAACCTTATGTGATATAAAGTCAATTATTATCCAGGAAGTTTTTGGTGATAGGCCTGTTAAGGAAGACAGTGAGATTGTTCCAGAGATAGAGATAAATGAGTTAAGTGTGGAACAACAATTAGCTTTTAAAAAGCTTGAGTACGAAAGAGAAGAACGTGCATTAGATAGAGAGAGAGAATAGAGAGAGAGATAGAGATAGAGAGAGAGAAAAAGAAGATAGAGATAGAGAAAAAGAAGATAGAGAGAGGGATAGAGAGAGAGAAAGAGAAGAGAGGGATAGAGAGAAAGAAAATAGAGATAGAGAAGATAGAGATAGAGAAGATAGAGAGAGGGATAGAGAGAGAGAGAGAGAGAGAGAGAGAGAGAGAGAGAGAGAGAGAGAGAGAGACAGAGAGACAGAGAGAGAGAAAGAGAAGAGAGAGATAGAGAAAGAGAAGAGAGGAGAGAGAGAGAGAGAGAGAGAGAGAGAGAGAGAGAGAGAGAGAGAGAGAGAGAGAGAAAGAGAAGAGAGGGATAGAGAATTCCAGTTAGAAAAATTAAAAGTGGAACATGAGTTAAAGTTGAATACTGAAGAAGTTAGACGAGAGGCAGGAAATGGTTTTAACATGTCGGAGGCTTATAAATCAGTGCCTGTATTTGACGAACAGGAGGTAGATGTGTTCTTCCAACTTTTCGAACGGGCTGCTAAGCAGCTAAATTGGCCGCAGTCTAAGTGGACATTGTTAGCCGTGTCTACGTTTAAGGGGAAGGCTAGTGTAGCTTATAATTCAATGAGTTATGAGCGAGCAAGTCAGTACGACCTAGTTAAGGCGGCAGTGTTGAGGGCGTATGAATTACGACCGGAGGATTATCGTTTACGGTATAGCGAGTTGAGAAAAACGCAGGGTCAGGCTTATAGTGAGTTTGTGGCTAAGAAGGCAGGGATGTTTGATAAATGGGTGGTGTCTCATCAGGTAGAGTCATATACCGAGTTACGGGAGTTGTTGATCTTACAGGACATTAAAAATGGATTACCAGTTAGGTTACGTATTCACTTAGAGGATCGTGAAGTCAAAAAGATAGAGGAGGCAGGCATAGTGGCAGATGATTACGTGTTAATACACAAAGCTCAGGCAGTACAGGGTAGCTCTTTACAACAGGGTGATAAGAAGAAATTTCAGCCAGGTTTTTCCCGGGAAAGTAACTATCGGGGAGAGTCATCTAGTTGGTCAGCTAGTCAGGCAAGGAATGCACCTGGTGGGCAAAGTAAGGATAAACCTGCGTTATCAGCCAATGCACGAACTTTTCGTCCACATTGCAGTTACTATAAAAAGGATAACCATCTTGTCGGGGACTGTTTTAAAAGGAAACGCGATAATGCGCACGTGGTCGGTTTAGTGATGTCAGCTCCGTTAGCGAGAGAGTTAATGGTTAGTCCCTTGGCAGAGAAAGTAAACCCGTATGTGTCCACTGGTATGGTTTGTGATGTGAAACAAGAATTGAGTCCTAAGGCTATATCAATCTATAGAGATACCGGGTGTAGTCAGAGTTTGATCACGCAAGAGTGTTTAGCTGGTATTGAAAATTCAGATTCAGGACGTAGTTTGGCCTTAACCTCGGTTACTAGAGAAAATTTGGTTGTCAGGTTACATAAGGTTTTCTTGTGTTCGAAGTTTGTGACGGGACCAGTCATTATGGGTGTTGTGAAGGACTTGCCTGTTGAAAACATTGGAGTTTTGTTGGGTAATGATTTGACTAGTCAGTGTTGTCAGCCGAAATGTGACCAATTGTTAATTAAAGACAGCATTTTACCAATAGAAGAGAGTGAGGTTGATGAGATTAGATATCCTGCGTGTGTAAAGACTAGGGCTATGGCCAGAAAGGTAACACAAGACGCAGAGGATATTTGTGATTTGTCTGATACGTGTGTGAGCCATGAAATTGGAGTGGATGAGGTTATCAGTAAAATGGTAGATAAGTCAACTGAGGAATTAAATGTGGTGGAACCGGTTGATCTCCCGCAGAGGGGAAATGAACCAGTTGTGTTTGATAGAGGGGACTTACCTTGTAATAGACAAGAGTTAATACTAGAGCAGGGGGCTGATCCAAATTTGTTGGCAGCTCGCACTACCTTGTTAACTGTGGACAAGGGAGTATTAATGAATAAGAGAGTTAGAAATAGAAAGGATAGGAAGCAACTGAGCTATGCTCAGAGCAAAATAAAATCAGTGTTTGATAGGAAGGCTAAGAGTCGGGAATTTAAACCAGGGGATAAAGTGCTGCTGTACCTTCCCATTAAACGGGGTTCTGTGCAGAACAGGTATTTCGGGCCCTATGTTGTGCACAAACGGGTTAGTGAGACAGGGTATGTGATAAACACTCCTGATAGGGTTACGAAAAGTAGGTATTGTCACATCAATTTGCTAAAAGGTTATTTTGACAGACTGCCGATAGTTCCAGAGTTACCGGTCCAAATTGAGAGTCACTCAATTTCCTGTGATGACGTCAAGACTGCAGAGAGGAAATTAACCAACAACCAGATTCTAGCAGACTTTAACCCCCAGCGAGCAAAGTTGACTACGTTGAAACAAGACACTGTTTCCATTTGTCAGAACCTTCCAACGATTACCAACACCTTAAGCCACGATGTGCGCTTGGAACCCAACGCTACCCCGATTCGCCAGCATGCCTATCGGAGAAAACCTGGAAAACGTGCGACGCTGAAAAGGAAGGAAACGAAGTTCCATTGGCCAGATGAATGCGAGAAATCATTCAACCGTCTCAAGCAGATGCTCTCCTCGTCTCCCGTGATGGCAGCACGAGAGTACCGAAGGCTTTTCAAGCTAGCTGTGGGTGCCAGTGACGTGGGTGCTGGAGCTGTGCTGTTCCCAGAAGACGAAGACGGACTGGACCATCCTAATGAAAGCCTCCAACCAGAGAGAGTTGAGATGGAGTCTTCTTCTGCAAGAATACCCAATTACCATTGAACATATCAAGGGCACATCCAATGTAATCGCTGATGCCCTGTCCCGAAGTTGAACGTTATGATAATGTGTTGACATTCTTGATTTCTGTTTTGTTCTGATATATTTTATTTGTATACCAGGGACTCAGAGACTCAGTGTGATTACTGGTAGTCACCTTATTATTACATGTGTTATAAATGCCCGTATGCGTCGGTTAACGCACTTTTGTTTTAATGTAGTATATTTCCCTATTCCTAGAGTAGAGGAAATATCCTTTTTGAGGTGGGGGTGTGTGACGGTACATGCTCTTAATTTTGTTTTCGCCTGTGGCGATATTAATTGTTTTAGAAGGCCGTGTGCAGTTCCAAATTGCACTTAGCCAGGTGGGCAACTTGTTACGTAATACTTCGGCGCGACGGTCCTCGAGCTTTTCTAATACACACCCAGAGCAGGTGTGGAGGCCATGTGGCTAGTAGTTACGTAATATCTCCGGTAGTGCTGTTTATGGCCAGGGGATTGCTCGCGGGATGGCGACAGCCAGACTGACGATCAGAGAGAAATATACCGACTCTGGGAGAGGTGGAATATCAGATGATTGTACCCCCAGGCGATATTCTGGTTTTATAACAAATAGCTAGGATTTAGAGATATCTGGGAGAACCAAAAAGGAAGGCTTCCCGGGAACGTTGTCCGTTTGGAATTAGGTAAATATTTTATTTCTGCTCTGTTGTATAACCTTGATGTGATTGATGTGACTTTGAATATTTTTATACTGTATTATACCAATATTCTTTAGACAGTGTCTTCGGTCATCTGACGAAGTAAATCGTAGACTTTTTGTTCTAACATTATACGAGTATTTGGTAATATAAAGCTTAGCCAGTCATTCTAGAAGACCTAGGTAAACTGTAGGTTATTGTCTTTATTGTGATAGGTACCAGTATTAATTCTGTGTTACAAGGTTATTGAATGAGTAGTTAGGGTTAATTAAAAATTAACCAGTTAGGAATAGAGCTGTAATTCCTTTATTAATTAAGTTCCCCTAGAAGCGTTTCTCAATTATCACACGTGTGGGTGTTGTGTGACGGTGAAGTGATTAGCATATTGTGTAAACTAGACACCTAGAGATTAACTAATTAAGTGATCAGTTCTGGGTTGTTATTATTGTTGTTATTAATTAACTACTGCGGCAGTACATTTGTCAGCGTAGGTTAATACAGATTCCAAAGAGTATTGTGTTTTGTTGTGTTTTCTAGTGAACTAAACGTGCTATATTACATATACTTTATATAAGATCGTACCTCTGATCATACCTAGAGACGAGCCAAAGCGGGTATATACCGCCTGTTACAGAGAGATCTAATAGATATACAGTTAGGAGAGATATTTGGACAATCGTGTTTTATTCAGTTATGGGTATTATAGAATCCCCGTGACACTCGGCAAAGCACAAACGACAGCCTGTTGTCAGTTTCAGTTAACACGTGTGTTTGCCGATTTCAATTTGTAGGGTTCGTCTCAAAAAATTAAAAGAGAATTCTTGCGCTGTACGAAGAACGTCCGGTTGAGGATACGTACTATTTTCGTTAAAACCGGTTTTGATCTTGACAACGTACTATCGACAGTCGTACCTTCCTATTTAAGAATTAATATTTTATAAAGTGTTAGTAGAACTTTCAAAGTTTAGTTTGTATAACACACTGATCACGTATATATTTTTAATAAAATATACTAAAGTAGAAAATGACCGTTTTCATTTTTTAAATTTTACATGTGGTAAAATCGACAAATTCAAATAAATATTATTTCGTTTGGAAAGGGTAAAGTTAGTTTGTTTTGTTTAACGACATCAGTGTTAGAGCATGTTGATTTAATAATCATCTGCTTTTGGATGTCAAACGTTTGGTAAATTTGACATATAATCTAAGAGAGGAAACGGGCGCATGTGCAGGGGGGAGGGTATTGACCAAGATAAAAAGAAATTGAAATATATTTTCTGGGGGAACATGGCCCCATATAACCTTCGCTCAACGCAGTCTATAACCCCCAACCCCGCTAAAATCCCTGCAAACGCGCCTTGGAAACACGCTACCTTAAAAAAATATATATTATTATTAATTTTTTTAGCAAGGGATCATTTATATGTACCATCCCAGAGACAGGATATCACATACCATGGCGTTTTATATACCAGTCATGGCGCACTGGCTGGAACAATCCCGCCGATGGGGATCGATCCTAGACCGACCGCGCATCAAAAAAACCCACCACATTTTTATGTCTAAGTAATGAATAGAAATAACATATAGTCTTCATAAATGTTATGTATATCGAACTTACCGCTCTCTTCCTCTATCCCTAGAGCGTTACGTAATTATTAACACCCCCTTACATGTACCGCGTATGCCAAACGCTGGTCAATGTCAAAATTTCAAGGCAAATCCCCCACCGACCCCTGGAAAGGTATTGTACCATACCTCTATGGATATAAATATATTTTGGAGGTATGAGACGACCCCTCAATCAAGACAGTTAAATTTTTTCAAAATTACGTGAGAAGCTCAGCGCCTGCGAAAATCGCGTAAATTCCCAGTTCAACTGGCATTCCGCTAATTGAAGAAAAACAAGCTGGCCATTAGGTTTGCAGTTGACCTAGATAATGTAGATAAGCAAGCATTGCGAAACTATAGCGATGTGGTGGGCCTTTTATGTACCAAACAGAACCGGATCATCTATTCTAAATGCTTAAATAATGAAAAATATTCCAGACACTGCAGCTTTAAATCAATGGTTGTCGTACATAACCAGCAATCTACTTTATTCCCATGTAACAACGGTATCCGTCAAGGTGAAAATGTATCCCCTATTCTATTATCCCTGTATTTGAATGATTTAGAAGATTATTTATCTAGCCATGGATGTGAAGGGGTTTCCCCTACAACAACCAAGATCACTCAATAGGTATTGCTTTACACATGCTTTGCTTGTTATATGCAGACGATACTGCCCTATTATCAACCACTGCAGCAGACCTGCAACACACCTTAAATATGTTTTATCAATATTGCAATAAATGGAAACTTAAAATAAACGGCAACAAAACGAAAATATTGATTTTTAACGGTAACACTAGAGATTATAAACATAATTTTAAGATTGGAAATAATACATTAGAAAATGTGAAAGAATACAAATACTTAGGAATTACTTTTACAAAATTAAACAACTTTCGATTTACTAAGAATAGACTTAAACAACAGGCTACCAAGGCCATGTACTTTGTACTATCAAAATCAAAGGACAACTGTCTATCAACCGAATGTAAACTTAAAATGTTTGACTCAATGGTTCTGCCAGTTTTATTATATGGATGCGAAATATGGGGATATGAAAAAGTTTATATATTTAATTCTGTACAAATAAACTTTCTAAGACACATCATACCTGTTAAGAACGCAACACCAATATTTATGCTTTATGGAGAGTTAGGGAGAACGCCTGTCCAGTTAACTATATATAGAAGAATGGTATGTTACTGGGTGCGACTGATATCAGGAAACCAAACAAAATTGTCTACTCTTTTATACAAAATTATGTTAAATGACCACCTTACTAACGGAACTAACTATAACTGGATTAATACTGTTAAAAACACACCGAATAACTTGGGAATGGATGATATCTGGATAAGACAATCTTTCATATCAGTAAATTGTCTCTCACAACAAATTAAACAAAGACAATGCGATCAGTATTTACAAACATGGAAAAATAACATATCACTGACATCGAGAGGTAACAGTTACCAATTATACAAAGAACAACTATTTTTCGAAAGCTATATTAATAAACTACCAGAAAAACTGTGGACAACACTCTTAAAATTTAGAACGTCTAACTATTACCTACCCGTTGAAATTGGACGTTGGAATAACATACTCATATAAGTTAGAATTTGTACACTATGTAATGTAATGGACATTGGCGACGAGTTCCATTATCTTTCCATAATTCAAGAGTCCAGTTGCTACACCCATAATTATTATACGCGACGAAGTACTTATAAATTTAGAGAACTAATGGAGAATAAACGAATTAGTACCCTAAAGAAATTAGCATGTTTCATAAATATAATACATTCAAACGCCCTTAACTACAAACACCATCAAAACCAAACATATTTAATAAAATATTATCATCATACACTGCACCATATACAAGTTTAACAATCTATTCGTTTAGAAGTTCTTGGATACTCGTATATCTGTATTAAATATATGTATTATTACATAATATATTTGCGTAATTGTATGTGTTTGTGTATCTGTTTGTGAATGTATTGTAATTAATATATTTACTGTCAACCATCTTGTCACGTGTACATAACAAAATGTTTATGTATATATTCCTCCTATGCCGTTGTGTAACGGCCCGAGTGTAAATAAAGTCATGTCTTGTCTTGCCAAAAAACGGGAGATCGTGTCCCTCGCGCCTTCCCCTGGATCCGCGTCTGTTTAGTATACAGTTGTTATACAGTATACACTGGAGGTTGAAACCAGTACAGGTTAAAAAAAAAAATGGAATTACAATTTTCTGTAAAAAACAACAAAATAGGTTTGCTAATAAACGCATTTTTTAAATCTCTTAAAAGTGCAATTGACATATTTTGCTATTTTCACATTTATTTGTAACAAGTAACTACCAATTAAATGATCCCACACTAAATATTTGCCTAAACAGCTCTAGAATATCGAAACTGTAATGTGTTTTCACGCTGTGTCAACAGAATTGAGTTCAGTACGACCATAGGTGCACGGGCTCTTATTTTTGTAGGGGACAGGCCGAGTTTTGCCCGAATTAAACGAAAATGGCCGAATATGGTTAACAACATTTATTCATATTAGCATTACTGTCAAACAGCTATGTACGGTTGCAAACAAATCAGTAAGCATTTTTGCATGAATTACAACTAACTGTGTGGGTAGAATGAAAGAATAACATGGTGAAATGGTTTCGGGCCAGCTCAAAATCTCTATCGTTTTTGCTCGAATTTGAGGCCATCCAGGTTTTCATAATGCCACAAAATGCATGTTTGTTAATTCTAAAAAGGCACACACCTCTGAAAACTAAAGGTTATAGAGAGAGTTCTAGTCTATTTTTAGAGTGTATATCGCCGTTTCAATTTGTTTTTCTGTATTTAGACCGTGGGCCCACTATAAATTTCTGATCAAGGTGAATGTTCCACATGATTTTAAAAAATATTTGAAAATAATTCTGGACTATATCACTGCTTTTACTTTAAAGCTGGGTTACTGGTGAATGTATTCCACCAAAAAATAACACATTTTTGGAAACTGACTAAGCATAGTGAGTCAATGAATTTGAAATGTCCTTATTACAAACATGGTATGTGAAAAAACTGCATGGCAATGTTGAAGTTAACATGCTTACATATTTTGAACAGGTTTAAGACCTAATTATGAATGTTATTCATGCTAAATTACATGTTCATAACAACAAACCACAAAGCAATGCAATATATGTGGTATGGATATAGTACCGGGGGTATACTCACCAGCAAAAGTTACACAGTTCCCGATATACGTAATTCTCTATGTGCATGTGTATATATACATACCGTACCTAAAACATTTTGATCCTTTTATTATTGTACTGTATTTAATATCTGAAGGCAGCATTACTTAAATATGGTGCAGTACATGCTGTCTAAACCATTTACATGGATATTTTGAATATTTTTATATTACACACAAGTCTTACAAACATAAAAAAGTGAATTTACATACCATTCTAGGCAAGTCTGCATTACATATACAATTTATCTATCTCACAACAGTTCATCTTACAATAGCTAGTTGTTTTGTTGTTTTTTTGTTGCTTTTTGTAATATTTTAGAACTGCAGTTCTATTTATATTATGCTTAACTAATATTTTGGTGTATATAATTGATATCTACATAGAATATTGTCATCGTGCAAATATCTAGCACTATAAAAATCTAACTTTCATTCCCAATTCTCAATCATTTTATGTGATCTAAATATGATATATGTGAAGTTTACAATTTTCTATTTCTACATCCTTCCTTTTATTCGATGAGTTCGACCGACCCACCCCCCCCCCTCCCCCACCCCCCCTGAAATCGCTTTTTTATAATTTAATATATCTGACATTATTATATTTACTCAACATAGAAATATATGCCCAATATCTCTGCAATCTATTTTGGAACCCCCCTTTTCAAAATCCTATGTATTGGAACCCCCCTTTTCAAAATCCTATGTACGCCCATGTATTCTATATGTAGATGATAATAACAATTACAAAACAATATAATATGAGGTATGAATAATTATATACTTCTCAAAATAAGTTACTAGTAAGCAATGCCAAAAATGTATTAATTTCTATGTATACACATACTTACGATTGCCTAAAGCTTTTATTATTAAGAAACAAATTGACCTGGCTTTTTTCTATAACATATGGAGGCTTCATTATTCAAATATGATTAAGTATATGGAGTTTATATACTATGTTCACAAATTTATGAAGATGTCCCTCTGTTCTTAGTACCAGCCAATTACAAGTACCTTTCCTCGGCATGTGTATTAAAACATTTACAATTCATTTATCTCACAGAAGCTTGTATTATTTTTTAAAACATATTTGTATTTAAATTGTGCTTAATTTATGAAAAGATTTATATAATTGACATCAGATCTAGTCATCAGGCATATCTAGCACATGGCTTTCTTTTCTATTTCAGTCTTATCATCTGACTCAAATATAATGTCTATTATGTTCACACTATCTGTAATTTCTTATTTTTCCTCTGGGCCTTTGCTCTTGTTCCTCTCTCAATATGTCAACAGCTCTTGCATTATCAGATCACAAACCATCCAATTCAGCTTCAGTATTTCTATGTGGTTGAGGAATACCCTGGACTTTGTGATATGACTAATACCATATGAGACCATGGCAATTTGCTCTCTTCCAATTTGCTCTATTGGTACAGCATATTTTCAGGGAATATCTACTGGATGGAAGGTTTGCAACTAATCTACAGTAGCATAATAACAGCATTCGTGGTTTGGCACTAAATTTCTCATGTGAAAGGGGTTCTTCCAAGCCACACTTGATCTAAGGAATCCCTACAAAGGTCTTAAGAGACTGGAAGATCTTTAAATGAAAACTCTGCCCTCAGCTTCTTGGGAAGAGGGTTCTATTTGTGAGACAAAGTACATGTCTGGGGGTGTTGTAAAGTACACAAGAAGATGCAGAAACAAAGATTATACTTCAATGTCTGTACATTGCTGCCAGTTCACCATCCCAGATACGAAATTTTTTATACACTCAACTTGGCAACAAGAGGCATCTTATAGACGTGCACAGCATCATTAAGGATGCAGGGAAGACACTAACTAGCAATTCCACCTATGCTTGCCATTACTGGCTATGATACTAACAGTGCTTTTATGCAGAATGGTAAAGTGGAGGTTTTGAATGTTCTCCAGCAACACCAAGCCATCCTTGAAATGTTGTTAGCTCATGGAAGTTCAGCAAAAATTGATGTTCATATATTTAAGAAGCAGATCATTTCATATACCTGCTCTGTGGGAGTGCAGGTGCAAATAACATACAAAAACATCATGACTTGAGAAATATCTGGAAATATTTGTTGCCAAACCAAGGATGATAATATTGAACTTCAGTAGAGTATAAATTAGCCTTCTCCACTCTACATGTATGTATTCACTGAGAATGCTCTGAGAATGCACATAAAGAGAACAAATTGCCAAGTTGTCATTTGGTATCAGTCATGCCAGGCAGTCCAGGCTATTCCCCAACCAAATAATCATATGGCTGAGAAATTTTAGAAGGAACACTAGAGATGAAAGAGTAATATTATACCAGTAATTGTGAACTTGACAGACATATTTTAATTGCATGAAAATGCAAAGGAATATGAAAGGAAGTCAAAACTTTCCTAGACAATATTTGATGTAGAAACTAATTATATACACCTGAGCATAAGTTAAGCACAATGTAAATATAAAGGCAAATCTAAAAATATTACAAACACAGACTAGTATAAGATGAACTTCTGTGAGATAGATGACTTGTACATGTAATGCAAAAGAAATTATGGTAGGTACACAAAACTGATGCTTTAAATTTTTAACACTGGTGTTTAGTAAAGAGGGACATATTCATAATATTGATGTACATACATGTATACTCAACAAAATTAATTAAGGGCTAGTAAACTTTCTTATATTATAATATAATGCTTTGTTACTGTTATATTATTGTAGCATGTTTTGGTCATATATATGGCTTCTATACATTGTTTCAGTAAACTTTTACTGGTTATACACACAAAAAACACAGGGTATTTCACATACTTATGAAAAATATTGAAATGAGCATTAGGCAAGTATTTGTTACACATTTGTTCAGAATGTTTTTTGTCATTGTGTTCCCTCAAATTTGTTATTTAAGTCATTAAGAACATGCCACAATGCTGACAACTTTCAACGGAAGAAGTTGTATTTCCCACCATATTTAAAGGAAAATGCTAAAATATCTATTGGACCTTAATTAATTTTGTTGAGTATAGTATAGGCAGATATACTGAACCATATTTGAATAATGCTGTCTCAATATATTAAATACAGTGCAATTTTTAATAGTAAAAGGTTCAAGCAGCCCAAAATATGTGTAAATATAGAAAATAGTGCATTTCAGGCATTGCTTAACTTTTGCCGATGAGTATATCATTATTCATACCACATATTGCATTGTTATTTTGTTTGTTACTATTAACATCTAGTATAGGATGAATATAATTCATTTTGGCCTTATATCTGTTAAAAATGTATATGGATGACAACTTTATCACTGTATTTAATTTTTCAATATAGTGTTTTTGGGACACAAAATGTGCAACGGTACCCTCATTTAAAATGGCGATTTTTTTTTAATCCACCAACATTTTTGCTGCAGACAAGCAGATATTAAATTCATATATAATGAGGTATCTAAAAATACTTGTCTCCAAAAAGCCTAGGAGGGTGGGGGGGCGGGGGGGGGGGGCGGTTTCTGTATCTGGCCCATGAACTAATTGTAGCTCTGTTCAGATGCGTTACATAGAGGATCAGGGCCGTAGCTAGGATTTTTTGTTGGAGGCGGGGAGGGGGGGGGGGTGCAAGTGAGTAGTTAATAGTCTAAAACTCCTTAAACAGTTAAGAAGAGAATTTTCTTTAAGTTTCTATAATGCTTTCCGGATTTGTTTTCGGGTGGGGGGTGGGGGGGGGGGGGGAGCAACTGCTAGCTACAGCCCTGTACTCCCAATGACTGCTAAACGATTATTAGATAAGTGTTTATGTTGCGGGTAGCCACTCTTCACTAACAAGGTTTAACAGTTGTATGACGTCATTTCTCACAGTAACATAATGGTAATATTAAGCTTAGTGCATAGCGCGACATGCCATGTAGAATATGCAGACTATGCTTTTATTCTCGTTTCAACCAGTGCCCACCGATACTTTTACCTTGGTATGTGATTGGTGTAGCCAAATTTCGCTTTTAAGGTGTAATTATTGTGTGACGTCATTTCCCATTGTTATATAATGGCAATATTGAGTTTAGTGGGTAGAGCACCATGTCATGTACAGTTTGAAGTCGGTGGTTTTATCCTTTTCCAATCCACCGCAAAACGATTCTTTGATGAGTGTTTATCCTGTGAGAAGCGAAACTTCGCATCCGAGTCTTGGACAATTCTGTGACGTCATTATAACATAAGGACAATATTCAGCGCAGCTAGTAGAGCGCGATGTAGTGCAGGATATGAACTCGATCTCTTTTTTTTCTCTCTTTTTTTCTCTTATCATTACCTTCCCAAACAGTTCCCAACGATTCCTAGACCTCTGTTTATGCTGTGGGTGGCAAAAACGTCGCTTCTAAGTTCTGACAGTTG
>NC_054711.1:29080831-29098331 GCF_016097555.1 Gigantopelta aegis
TCTTCTTACAGACGGAGTAGGATGGATGTATCGTCTAAGGAAGTGCAAGTCTCCTTACAGACGGAGTAGGATGGATGCATCGTCTAAGGAAGTGCAAGTCTCCTTACAGACGGAGTAGGATTATCGTCTAGGGAAGTGGAAGTCTTCTTACAGACGAAGTAGTAGGAATGTATACATCGTCTAGGGAAGTGGTAGTCTTCGTACAGACGGAGTAGGAAGAATGTATACATCACTAGGGAAGTGGACAGTCTTCGTACAGACGAAGTAGGAAGAATGTATACATCACTAGGGTAGTGGCAGTCTTCGTACAGACGAAGTAGAAGAATGTATACATCACCAGGGTAGTGGACAGTCTTCGTACAGACGAAGTAGGAGGAATGTATACATCACCAGGGAGTAGTGGCAGTCTTCGTACAGACGAAGTAGGAAGAATGTATACATCACCAGGAGTAGTGGTAGTCTTCGTACAGACGAAGTAGGAAGAATGTATACATCACCAGTAGTGGCAGTCTTCGTACAGACGAAGTAGGAAGAATGTATACATCACCAGGAGTAGTGGCAGTCTTCGTACAGACGAAGTAGGAAGAATGTATACATCACCAGGAGTAGTGGCAGTCTTCGTACAGACGAAGTAGGAAGAATGTATACATCACCAGGAGTAGTAACAGTCTTCGTACAGACGAAGTAGGAAGAATGTATACATCACCAGTAGTGGCAGTCTTCGTACAGACGAAGTAGGAAGAATGTATACATCACCAGTAGTAACAGTCTTCGTACAGACGAAGTAGGAAGAATGTATACATCACCAGGAGTAGTGGCAGTCTTCGTACAGACGAAGTAGGAAGAATGTATACATCACCAGGAGTAGTGGCAGTCTTCGTACAGACGAAGTAGGAAGAATGTATACATCACCAGTAGTGGCAGTCTTCGTACAGACGAAGTAGGAAGAATGTATACATCACCAGGAGTAGTGGCAGTCTTCGTACAGACGAAGTAGGAAGAATGTATACATCACCAGGAGTAGTAACAGTCTTCGTACAGACGAAGTAGGAAGAATGTATACATCACCAGGAGTAGTGGCAGTCTTCGTACAGACGAAGTAGGAAGAATGTATACATCACCAGGAGTAGTGGCAGTCTTCGTACAGACGAAGTAGGAAGAATGTATACATCACCAGGAGTAGTAACAGTCTTCGTACAGACGAAGTAGGAAGAATGTATACATCACCAGGAGTAGTGGCAGTCTTCGTACAGACGAAGTAGGAAGAATGTATACATCACCAGGAGTAGTGGCAGTCTTCGTACAGACGAAGTAGGAAGAATGTATACATCACCAGGAGTAGTGGCAGTCTTCGTACAGACGAAGTAGGAAGAATGTATACATCACCAGGAGTAGTGGCAGTCTTTGTACAGACTGAAGTAGGAAGAATGTGGTGTATCATCTAGGGAAGAGGTACTCTTCTTATATACGGAGTAGGAGGGGTGTATCATCTAGGGAAGTGGAAGTCTTCTTACAGACGGAGTAGGAGGGATGTAGTAGAACATATGTAGTCTATGGATGTGGCGGTCTTCTGAAAGACGGAGTAGGAAGGTGTATCCTTTAGCGAAGTGACAGTCTTCTAATAGAATACGAAGAATTATCGTCTTTGGAAGTAATTATTTTTAAAGACACCACTAAAGAACATTTATTTACTAATCATCGGATATTGAATGTCAAGCATTTGGTAATTTTGACATATAGTCTCAGAAAGGAAACCCGCTACAATTTTCATTAGTAGCAATTGACCAATGGAAAAACAAAAATTGCGTCAGAATGACGTCATTGTGACAGTGATATAAGCAAACTAGCTCAGCACTTAGCTCATTGAGTGCGGTGAAATTGCCATGAGCTAACCGCTCAGCAAAACGTCTCCAAGCAACATTTCGCTTATCTGATAGCTCTGGTTGTGACACCCAATTGCCCTGGTTGTGACACCCAATAGCCCTGGTTGTGACACCCAATAGCCGATATGTATTTTTGTGCTGGGGTGTCAAACAGTCATTCATTCCCCGATAGCTCTGGTCTGCGCTAGGCTTGTATCGAGAGCGGCAGCAGCTACTTCTTGATCGTACCAGACGACTATTCTCTGGAGGATCTAGGAAGCGAACACAACTTTGTCTAACATCCTTTCCACACTGCTGTGTGCCGACATTTTCTTTTCTGTAAAAGAAGGAGATTGCACACAATCTGACAAACAATAATAGTAATATAAAACTTTATTAACGTCAAAAAATAAAAGAACAAGTCCATGACTACTCCACAATTCAGTAGCAACAAAGGGCCTTTGTTGCAAGCGACTGGAGCGTGAACGCGCCGGAAGTCATTTAGTGACTGGTTGGGGCCGCTTAGCGCTATGCAAATCAAGGACAGATAAGTATGTTTCTAATAGAGGCTATAATTACAATCACATATATCATGCATATTAATAATACAAAAATCGATTATTTTACTATTCATTATTTTCAAATATATATTTTCCAGATAAAACAGCTATAAATGCATTACACTAATATGTTTCAGTCTAAGACAGCTATTAATGGCATGTCACTAATATTTGTCAGACAAAAACAACTGTAAATGTCATATCTAATATTTTTAACATAAAAACAGCTATCAATGTCATGTCACTCATATTTTTCAGATAAAGACAGCTATCAATGTTATGTGACTAACACTTTTCAGATAAAAATAGCTATCAATGTCATTTCACTAATATATTTCAGATAAAGACAGCTATCAGTGTCATTTCACTAATACTTTTTCAGATAAAAACAGCTATCACTATCATGTCATTAATATTTTCCAGATAAAAAAGCTATCAATGTACATTTACTAATAATTTAGATTTTTCAGCATGCTATGAAATAAAATCGTTCTACTGTGATGGTCGCTGCTTGCAGACTTTCTTGTGTTTGCGCCAATCGTTCTGCTGGCATTCTCTGCTGCAGTAGTACACGGAATAACACTTCGTACACCTTCTACACGAGCTACCCGTGACGTCACAGCCGTTACAAAACAACAGCTGATTCCCATGACACATTGGAGGCGTGATCAATGCTCCCTTAGACTCTAAAATAGCTTTATATATTGAAGGCAGTTCACGGAATTTCTCTATTGTCGATAATCCGGGGTTCACTTTTCCAACAGCAAACAAACAGCCATCTGAAATATATATATAAAAATACAGATACTTAAAATGTGGGGAAATTGAAAGACAGGTGCATATGTTGTTATTCCGTTTGTTTTTGTTTTGTTGTTTTTTCTCCTTTTTTTTCATTTAGAGCCTACGTCTTGAGAATATTTGTTACTTACATTACGTGAACATTTCATAGCGCAGTTAATACTACGAGTCCTGCCATTGAACCTACATGTGACAGTGTTTGTTTGTTTGAAACCCCACTAAACCGGACCGAGTCAATTATCTGGTTTTTGTAGGTGGCCTGTTTTCAGGGGTATGCATTGACGCAAAAGCTTTTGTTGTACTTTGTCGTTTGTTTCCGCTAGCATTCTGTTTGTACGCGGCCTTGTATTTGTCTTGTATACCCCTACGCGTGCTGTAACCTAACCGTGGTGCAGGGGTGTAACATTCTCTTTGAGAATGGCCAATACAGCACAAATTGAAATTTTGAGTAAAAGTCAGTATCTATCTGTGATATTTGTATTTTTGTACAGTTCTTTACACTGTTTTTATTTAAATTTTGAACTTTTATATTGATGTTGATCATCACCTTATTTGTTTGCATTACCATAGTTTAACACCCAATGGCCGATGTATTTTTCGTGCTGGGGAGTCGTTAAACATTCATTCATTCATACATTCATTCATTGTCTCGTATGGGTATATTCAAATAAAGACGCTTTTGCTTCAGGGATTATATCACTTGCTTGTATACTTTCGGAACTTTTAATGGTTTTAAGTTAATCTTCGCATGACTAATAGTTCAATACGGCGACGTTTAGTTGGACATACCATGTTCAAAATGTTGATGGCAATGGAATGCTACAGATAGTTGTTAGACGTTTAATTATTAAGAATCCTGCACCAAACGTAGTAAATACTGATAGTTGTTAGGCGTTTAATTATTAATAATCCTGCACCAAACGTAGTAAATACTGATAGTTGTTAGACGTTTAATTATTAAGAATCCTGCACCAAACGTAGTAAATACTGATAGTTGTTAGGCGTTTAATTATTAAGAATCCTGCACCAAACGTAGTAAATACTGATAGTTGTTAGCCGTTTAATTATTAACAATCCTGCACTAAAAGTATTAAATACTGATAGTTGTTAGGCGTTTAATTATTAATAATCCTGCACTAAAAGTATTAAATACTGATAGTTGTTAGACGTTTAATTATTAAGAATCCTGCACTAAAAGCATTTAATTATTAAGAATCCTGCACTAAAACTATTAAATACTTATAGTTGTTAGACCTTTAATTATTAAGAATCCTGCACTAAAATCATTTAATTATTAAGAATCCTGCACTAAAAGCATTAAGTACTGATAGTTGTTAGGCATTTAATTATTAAGAATCCTGCACTAAAAGTAAATACTGATAGTAGTTAGACGTTGAATTATGAAGAATCCTGCACTAAAAGTACTAAATACTGATAGTTGTTAGGCGTTTAATTATTAATAATCCTGCACTAAAAGTATTAAATACTGATAGTTGTTAGACGTTTAATTATTAAGAATCCTGCACTAAAAGCATTTAATTATTAAGAATCCTGCACTAAAACTATTAAATACTGATAGTTGTTAGACGTTTAATTATTAAGAATCCTGCACTAAAAGCATTTAATTATTAAGAATCCTGCACTAAAAGTATTAAATACTGATAGTTGTTAGGCATTTAATTGTTAAGAATCCTGCACTAAACGTATTAAATACTGATAGTTGTTGGACGTTTAGTTATTAAGAATCCTGCACTAAAAGCATTAAATACTGATAGTTGTTGGACGTTTAATTATTAAGAATCCTGCACTAAAAGCATTTAATTATTAAGAATCCTGCACTAAAAGTATTAAATACTGATAGTTGTTAGACGTTTAATTGTTAAGAATCCTGCACTAAACGTATTAAATACTGATAGTTGTTGGACGTTTAATTATTAAGAATCCTGCACTAAAAGCATTAAATACTGATAGTTGTTGGACGTTTAATTATTAAGAATCCTGCACTAAAGGCATATATATTATGTGATGTTGTTGGTGATGGGCGTTGGAAGTTGCAACTGCATCCAAACTTAAAATGCCCAGAAAATCCAGCATTTAACAGAAGGCAACACGCTGATTTTAGCGTTGGGGGTGGAGTTGTATCTTCATCGATTGGATGATTGTGGAGAAGAGTGTCATATATATATATAATTTATATAATGCATGTCATTATACTTAGGAATACAGTAGTTGCCTTTAAGAAAATGTTTAGCTCTCCTTAGAAAAATCCCGTGGAGAGTGAAGTTTATGGGGGGGGGGGGGGGGGGGGGGGGGGGAGGGGGAAGGTTTATGGAATTTGTCAATAATTTCTTTTATTAATTTGCATAGTTTCTTAAGGGCACTTATTTTATTATTGGTCATCAAACGTTTATATTTCAGCATACTGGGTTTAATATAATAGTATGGCTTTACCAAAAATGTGCAGGTGAATAAATAGTGAAATTCATCTCCTATGTCATTTGTATTACATAAGGTGTATGTTCTGTGTTCCACTGGGTTGTTCGTACATCGTGTCACATATTGTTATTGCATATTCCTCATATGCCGTTGTGTAACGGCCTGGGAGAAATAAAGTTCTGTTCTGTTCTGTTGCGGTGCTCATACATGGCGGAGAGCATCGCTACGTAATACACAGTTACAGACACAGTCTGGTTAAAGGGGCATTCCTGGGTTTGCTGCATTGTAAGAGGTTTCCGACTAATGAAATATTTCTACGATTAAACTTACATACTGATTATATTTTCTTGTTTAGAATATCAGTGTCTGTATATTCAATGTGTTTCTGGTAGCCTTAATATTTCTAAGAAGCCCAAACTGGATTCTGTTTTAAAATAATTTCGTACGTACGAAAACACATTTTAGGAAATAAAATGAAATTTAACGTAGTAATATATAAATAAAAATATATTTGATATGCAATTACAATCGCTAAAAAGTCTCTGTTAGTCGATAACATCTTAAAAGTTGCAGCAAATTCAGGAATGTCCCTTTAACTTCAAACAGCACCTGTAATCATTTTTAGCGCTGTTTCGTTTCTTTTTTTAATATAAATGTTTTCTTCCTGATTTACATTAGTGCTTTTAAATGATTTTTCTTATTTAAAATAATTAAAATAATTTTGTGAAAAACAACACGCGCATTGTAATAATGTTATACCTTGTTCAATTTACTGTCAAAATCAATCAACAAGTGTTAATATCCATGCAATTTTCTGTTGTAAAGATATTAAATACATGTAGTCTAATGTTGACATTCTTCAGCTACTCCTGTAAACCGGGCTATTGTTTTTCAAGAGTGACGCATGTCATGTGACGTCACCAGAACTCTTAGGCAATGAATCTGCAAAGCAGACAAGACTTGGACAATGACAACCGGCCTCGGTGGGGCAGTCGTTAAGCCATCGGACTACAGGCTGGTAGGTACTGGGTTCGCAGCCATGTACCGGCTCCAACCCAGGACGAGTTTTTAAGGGCTCAATGGATAGGTGTAAGGCCACTATACCCTTTTCTCTCTCACTAGCCACTAACTACTAACCACTAACCCACTGTCCTGGACAGACAGTCCAGATAGCTGAGGTGTGTGCCCAGGACAGCGTGTTTGAACCTTAATTGGGTATAATCACGAAAATAAGATGAAATCAAACGACAATGACAGCGGTGTGAAACTTTTGTTTATTTAAGAATTGACCGCAATTATTTTTTGTGTTCATGCAAGTATGAACCGAAAAAACAGTGTGCACACTGTATGACTCCGTAGGCGTTACTTCGAGATATGAACGAAAAAATGTAAGCACCTCTGGACCAATCAGATTTCTGCAAAGTGTATAGACGCAAAGAAAATTTAATTATTTAGGTTTGTTTAATATTACACGTCATTTAATATATTTAGGGCGAGGCGTAGCCCAGTGGTACAGCGCTCGCTTGATGTACGGTCGGTTTGGGATCGATCTCCGTCAGTGGGTCCATTGCGCTATTTCTCGCACCAGCCAGTGCACCACGACTGGTACATCAAAGGCCGTGGTATGTGCTATCATGTCTAGGGATAGTGCATGTAAAAGATCCCTTGCTTCTAATCGAAAAGAGTAACCCATGAAGTGGCGACAACGGGTTTCCTCTCTCAATATCTGTGTGGTCCTTAATCATATGTCTGACGCCATATAACCGTAAATAAAATGTGTTGAGTGCGTCGTTAAATAAAACATTTCCTTCCTTCCATTTAATATAATACGCACAGTGCTAAATGGCGGTCGTGTATACATTTCCAGATGTATAAAAATATTTGAAATGTCTACTTGTCTTTTCCTCATTTGTGCACTTTGTTTTGGGGAAGGTCTTCTTAATTCAACAAAAGTATTTTGATGTCAGGGTTCTATCGTATGCAGATTCCTTAAAAACAAGTCAAACGTAAATAGACCGGTTTATGGGGTAGCCATGTTGACGGTTTTTCGCGATACTGAGTGTTATTCGGCATTCGGTGTTTTATTTGCTAATTACATTTCGCCATGTTTTGACATCTGCAAAATACATCAACGTTCATTATATCATTTACTTCCCGATTCAAGTTTGAACTCTTATATATTAATTTTGAAAACTCTAACTCCCTGAAACTCGAACTATTTCCTCGTCCCCTTCAAGATCGACTTATCGAAGTTTGACTATATATATATATATATATATATATATATATATATATATATATATATATATATATGTATATATATATATATATATATATAATAATAATAATAATTTATTTATCATATAATATCTTACATTTTCAGTGCAGTCACATACTCTAAGAATTTGCAAATTAGATGTTAATTAATCGAGGTTACGGCACTAGGTTTATTGACATTTAAGCAAACGTACTAGGGTGACACTCCATAACTGTCATCAAATAAAAACATTTCAATAGCAATTTTACACTGAAATTTGTCCAGCGTTTAGAAAAAAAAACAAAAACGTTATGCACTAATTTATTTGATGTAAGGCCATCCAAAATGACGTCATTCGAGTTTGAATTCCTTTCCATTCAAAATGACACCGCGCCACATATTTTTACGTCATTTGAATATCTAGTAACGGCGGACTGGAATTAAAGTTGCGTGTACAGTTTACAAAAACACGTTGTATTAAGCTTGAGATTATATGATAAAGAGATTATTACCCTCGTGTGTTTTGGTATCGTCAGTATCATATATTAGGAATAAAAATAATGTATTATGCACGCCAGAGGCTCTCATAATACACTTTTTATTCCTAATATATGATACTGACGATATCGAAAAACACTCTGGTAATAACCTCTCTCTCTCTCTCTCTCTCTCTCT
Organism: Gigantopelta aegis; assembly: GCF_016097555.1. NCBI lineage: Eukaryota > Metazoa > Mollusca > Gastropoda > Neomphalida > Peltospiridae > Gigantopelta > Gigantopelta aegis. Next base: position 29,089,420 of record NC_054711.1, read on the forward strand.
CTCTCTCTCTCTCTCTCTCTCTCTCTCTCTCTCTCTCTCTCTCTCTCTCTCTCTATATATATATATATATATATATATATATATATATATATTATAAAGTAATTCTGTTGTACTCTTCACTCTGTAATCAGTAGTAGTTTATATTATTTTTCTTTTCTTTTCATATTCATGTTAACTACCAACATAAACAACTCATCTACAGTTGAATAAATAATGTATTCTTTCATCACAAATACTAATTTAATTTAATACGACCTTTTAACAATTAGGTCACACAAATCAAGTCAATTTAGGTTTTCTCTGAGTTTGCTGCATTGTAAGATATTTCCGACTAAAAAATACATAATTGTTTAGAATTTATCATTCTGTAATTCACTATATAGAATTCTGGTGCTTAAATTTGTAACTGGATTTTGTCTTCAAATAATTTTGTACATATGATAGGTGCAATTTAACATACTTAACTCTACTCGTGAAAAAAAAATGTTTTGTTTTTTTAACGTCTTTTCTTAATTTGGCTGCTTTATATATATTTTCCAAAATAAATAATTGTTTGACATATTCAACACTATATATTTGCAATAACCTGAAATATGATGGTGTCATCAAATAATAATGTTTTAATTTTAATAAAAAAATCATTTTAGATGAGGTTACAAACGACAGGTGTGGTGGCAGTACTCATGAAGGACGCCACCAATGGAGCAAAAAATACTCACGTTTTTCGAACACCTCATATCATCACTGTTACGACATTGATTTATGAGTGCTTGTACTTATTCTAATGAGCTTTGTCCGGTTTCGTTTGAGTAAACTGGCCTGTGGGTGGCAGTCCTCTTTGTGGCGATGCAAGAGGGTTAACATCTGCAATAAAGGATCTCCGTGGGAGTGGCTGTCCTCGTATAGACGAGACACTGGATAGAGATTCATGGAATCATCCACTATTTTACCAAATGCCCATTCGAGATATGAACGTGATCATGTATTACGGGTTTTGTCGTTCAGATTAATCATTAAAAATACTTGCCAACAGGGTCCATTTGTGGAGGTACTGGCTGGTTCGCTGCCAGTGCATGCACTGGGAAAGGCATGATGGGATATCTTGGTCGAATGAACGAATTTCGCCATGGCAGCATCTCACTGTTTCTGTCTGTCTGTTTGCAACGCTTTGCGTTCAGTGTAAGCATTTTTTCAAAAAATCCAAACGCTGTGGTATATGTAGAGTTGATCTGCAATAATAAAATAATATTATGAGAATAACCATAATGATTTGAATAAGGCTTATCAATTGGAGTCCTGGGTCCCGTTTTACGAAGCGATCTTAGCGCTAAGAGCATCTTAAATACACAAAACCACCTTTTAACTAATTTATACCTTCACGTATTTCAACAATAGTTTCAAACTTAAAAACAAATACTCAGCAAAACAGGGAGGGGGGGTTTGGAGGTCGAACCCCCCCCCCCCACACACACACACACACACACACACACACGCAAGGCGAAAAAAAAATTATATCTCGATTTTTTACATTCCTTTGAATGGATATGGAAGTACTGAGATGTTATCGTGCTTCGCCAGACACCTCGACCCCCCCCCCCCCTTGCAAAATTTCCTGCGCACGCCCCTGCAAAACCAGTATTTAATCGATGAATATAATGAAACCATAAAGTGAAAAGTCATATTTTCACTGTAATGTTGCTACAGTGAAAAGTACAGATACGATATTTACATTTTTATTACCGGACCTTGTCTTAGGTGGAACAAGTTCATGCTTCAGTAACCTCCCGTGTACATTATTAAAGGCTTGATTATTAAGGACAATGTGGCGTCATCGTTTCATAGTTTGATACTTACCAATGCATCTGGTCGTATTTGGAAAAGAAAAATTGTCATTTAAACAATAGTACCTTTCCAAAATGAACACGAAGTGCAATGATGATTAATAAACAACAGCTAAAACTGATTGTTTACGAAGCCAAAATAATAGTGACACTATATCTGTCATTGCTTTTAACTTCGACAAACACTAAATACAATTTTTACAGTTTCAAATGTTTTGTAAAAAAAAATTAAAGTACAAAAACCAAAATTCGTTTGTTTTGTTGTGCCCTCTATTTCTGCTGTGAGGATCAATGATGTCATGGCTCTTGTTTAATGACACCATTAGAGCACATTGATTTATTAATCATAGGCTATCGGATGTCAAACATTTGGTAATTTTTAAATATAGTCTTAAAGAGAAAACCCGCTACATATTTTCATTTGTAGCGAAGGGTATTTTATATGTGCCATCCCACAGACATGATAGCACATACCACGGCCTTTGATATTGTGCACATGAGGCAAGCTCTTTACCACTGGGCTATATGTCACCGTCCATATGACATCATATAAAAAAAAACACATTATCGTAGTGTAAATACTCGGCAAGTTATTAATAAGTATGGTGGGGCAAATTATGGTTTGACCTGTCTTAACATGTAGAACCTGACAAATATCAAACAATTCTCACCTTTGCCAGTTTTTCCAGGTTGTAAACACGAGGTAGATCACATGACTTTTTAATGGCCGCCATCACGTCTGCTTCTGTTGTTTTGTTCTCCTGCACGTTCTTCCTAACTTCGTCAAAGTCGACCCACCTCACGACCAGGGTGGGCAGATTCTCGATTATTTTAAAGGAATCCACGGTAAACATCATATTGAAGTTCTTTAGCTCCTTTGTGCAGTCTCCGTTAGTCACCTGTATTGTCGTAGTCTGAAAATAGCAATGTTTTATCATCTAAAGTATCATAGACTCTTTCTGCCTGTTAAACCCACATTATGTTAAATTGTCCAACTTCAAACCAACATGGGTATTGTCTTAATGGTTTACCACAGTTCAATTTATTTCAGTTCAGGGTGTTTATCGTGCACATTCAGAGCAAGATGTTATAGCGCACGCCTGTCGTGGGCGTAAGTTCAGGCTAGTGTCAACTCTTCCGTCCAGGACAGGAAAGGGTTGGGGGAGGGAGAAGTGGGGATCGCATACATTGGTAGGTTCAAGGTAGCACAGGCAGCCCGACCGGGGTTGAAGTGAGCGAGAGCGGTGTTTGATGGTACGGAATCTGTAGTGTTTCCCTTTACAAATTATAGCCAAAAAATTATAATTACATGAATATTTAGCCTATGCGTTTCTTTTTTGACAGAGTATATGGATGGTTTTGCGCGTTTACCACATGACCCATCTGACTGAAATATCCCACCGTATAAGTGATGCAGGAACCAATGAACACCTGTCACCTGTTTTCTTCCATAATTTAGATCATTTATGCTAGGATTACAGACCTAACGCAGGCATATTCTCAGTTATATTCACAAGGGTTACAGTTCTATAGCTCTACTGAACCTTCGGACTACTGGACCTTCGGACTACTACTGAACCTTCGGACTATGAACTTTCGGACTACTGAACTTTCGGACTAGGGAACTTTCGGACTATTGAAACATCCGACTATAAAGCGGTCCCCTTCATACGTCCATAAATCAAAGAGTTAAAACAAGATGCAGATTTTCAAGACATCACAAATTGGCTATTAAACACTTTACCAAACACAAGAAATGCCCAGCGAATTCTTACTTGAGGTTTTGAATTAAATTCAACAAATATCTTGAACAGTAACTCCATGACGATGTTCAATTTTCTCATGATGGTCGTGTCGTGTAGAGATCTGTCAATCCGCGGGTAAACTCGGTGGAGATTGATCTCATACAACACGCGGTCATTCTCGTCTGACTTCTCGTAGTCAGGAACCTTTGTGACGTCAGAGAACAGTGGTCGCAGAGGAAGAACCAGTTCACCTGAGGTCAAGGTCAGGTCTTTCAGCAGGTCACAGGTCACTTCGCCAGCCTTCCTTGAGACCTTGATTTTCGAAGATGACAACAGGATTGGACACGAAAGCTGACAGAAGTGTTTCAGTGTTGTGCTATTAAAAAAAAACAACGATGTTACTAGTAAGGGAATAATCCCGAGTTTGCAATAATTAGAATAGTGATGTACTCTACTCATGAAAAATACAATCTATTAAAAGTATGAAATATAAAGGTCTTGCTACACAGTTATCATCTGCCACTGAAATCCATGTTAAATTGCCCAAATTCAAATGAAGATTGCCAATAGAACGGGTCATCGTTGGCACTAACATAATACACCATTGCGAACATACATTATATAAGCATTTGTTTTCACTCCAAAATTGTGAACATTGCCGTCTCTTTTGTTTTGCTATATGACCGCATCTGGCTGTAGTACCGGTCCGAACAGGTGGGTACATTAACCAATTCACTCCGGCTGTGCACCCATATCCCAAAACGTCAATGCACAATATTACAAAATAACATGGCAGGGTTTCTGCCAGAAAGAAAGTTTTGGGTATGGTGCTATGGAATTGAATATTTACAATGTGTGTGCTGAATGACAGGGGTTATGGGGGGAAAGAAAATGGGTTAGGGTTAGGGTTTTTAAAAAAATCATACAGTAGTGATAAGAGTAATTAATTTTGACAAAAGGTTAACTTTAAAAAAAAAATCTGCAAAAAGAAAATTGGGCATGGCGTCATACCCCTTTTTATCCTCTGGCAGAAACTCTGCATGGGCAAAATCCAGGCAGAAGGCTTACCATTAAAAATACAAATTGTTTTAATTCTTCCCCAGTTACAAGAAGTGAATATGTGAACCATAACATATGTTACAATTAGGAACCATAGTGGACCGTGATGAATGAATTGTCACCCGGAAGTCGACTGTGTAGTGAGACCAAAGCTTTACATCGATAAATGCATTAGGCATTCTCACTGAACAAAGTATTTCAGATTTTGTTTAACGATTGGAAGAATACATTAATTAATTGGTATGAACGAAATTATTATGGATCCACAAAAATCCCCATTGAGCCATTATAAACAAGGAGACGACCATCAATGCATTGAATATACAGTTTTAGTTACTTCTGAACTGATTGTTTTAATGCACACAAACATGGCCCGCTCTTGTTATTTTCAAAACACTTTTAGTGTTCTTCCAACGTGAACTGAAATTATTTGCAAAAAACATCGTACCTGGAGGACAAGACAGGATAGCACATACACGGCATTTTATATGCAAGTCGTGGAGCACTGGCTAGGACAAGAAACAGCCCCATAGGTCCACATACGGTATCGATACTAGACCGACAGCGCATCAGGCGAGCGTTTCACTAGTGGGTTACGTCCTGCCCTATAACTGAAAAGATGTCCGTTTGACGTTAAATAGTTGTTTTTAGCATGTCGAATTAAAATTTCAAAGAATCATAATCCACTGTGCTTGCCATCATAGAATCTGAGAATGAAATCATTACTTGTGAGGGTGTGGTATTAGACTGAAAGTTGATCAAAGTCCAGCCATAGAAAGTATGCCTAGATTGGTGTGAACACACCTCAAGCCAACGTGTACCACAGCCAAATAAAAAGCTATGATTAAATAATACACGTAGGCCGTTGTGGATTTTACATAACAGTACTCAGTATATGACTTGCAGGGCAACATGTTATGTCTTCAAAGTGGTCGTGTACAAGCTGTATCAAAATCAGGATCAACAGCTGTACAAGTTATGTTGGGTGGGGTTTTTTGTTTTTAAATTTGTACAGGAAAAAAATGTACAAGTTATAACTGGCAGAAACACGTCATACAAGTTATAACTTGTATAATGTTACTGTACCCTTGGTCAACAGGCTGGTAGGTACTGGGTTCGGATCCCAGTCGAGGCATCGGATTTTGAATCCAGATACCGACTCCGAACTCTGAGTGAGTACTCCGCAAGACTCAATGGGTAGGTGTAAACCACTTGCACCGACCAGTGATCCATAACTGGTTCAACAAAGGCCATGGTTTGTGCTATCCTGCCTGTGGGAAGCGAAAATAAAAGATCCCTTGCTGCTAATCGGAAAGAGTAGCCCATGTAGTGGCGACAGCAGGTTTCCTCTCAAACTCTGTGTGGTCCTTAACCATATGTCTGACGCCATATAACCGTAAATAAAATGTGTTGAGTGCGTCGTTAAATACAACATTTCTTTCTTTCCTTCTGTATCCGTTATAACTTGAACAAAATCACAACTTGTACACAACATAATATATCACTGGAAGATGTTGTGACCAAGTTGGTCCCATCGCGATTGTGCGATACTTAATATGCAAACTCACGTTTTAAAATCAACCGCATTTTAATACTGCACTCCTCTAGCCGCCGATTACGAAATTTTGAACAAGTAATTTCAAGTTGTCGAGTATTGATCTTTTTTTTTTTTTTTTTTTTTTTTTTTTTTTTTTTTTTATAGCAGCACCATCAGCCAACTTAGTCACATCATCTTATTCATTAAGTCATGACCAATTCAGCCCATAAATAAATGTATAATATTTTGTATTAGTTATCTTTGATAACAAAATGGTAGTCACACAGGTTACTCCGGTCAAAAAAGCAGCATGGGATCTTTTATACGACCCATGACTGATATGGCTTTACATCCCACGGCCTCTGATATACCAGTCGTGGAAACTGGTTATGACAGGAAACAACAACAGTCCATCATGGGGTGGGTGGGGAGTGGACCTAGAACGCATCACATCTTAGGCTAGCGTTTTTCTTCTGCCCTGGCCTACAACCCGCCCTTTATTTCAAGAAATCAGTAAAACGTTTACCTTGCATCGCTAAAACTAAAACACACTTTGTCTCTCCTGGTTTCATCTGCATAGTCCAAACTGAATTTCCCAAAACAAAGTTTGGAGTCCATCTTGAATTCCACGTGGAAACGCTGTTTGAACTCTTTCACAACCGTTACCTATTGAGTGAAGACAATGCGCTTTAAAGGTATATCCTCAAAGTTCATATTTCGCTAAGTGTACATATATTCATGATAACTGATTTTATCATATAATACCTTACATTTTCAGTGCAATCAAAGTGTGTGATATTTTTCTGATCACATACTTTAAGAATTGTATAACTTTGCAAATTATAGTCCGTCCATTAGGGAACAGCTTTTTTCATACTATGAAATTTACTACATGTTATTTATTTCTAAGCCGATTGATTTGTGGGGTCTTTTTTTTTTTTTTTTTTTTTGGGGGGGGGGGGGGGGGGGGGGGGGGGGGGGGTTTTTTTAAGGCTATTTCCAAACGTGAAACCAAATTGAAATTATTTACAAAAAACAAAACAAACAACAGTTTAATACAATGATGGGACGGACTAGAGATGTAAATTAATCGAGGTCACGGCACTAGGTTTATTGACATTTAAGCAAACGTATTTGGGTGACACTCCATAATCGACGTACCGGCCTCGGTGGCGTCGTGGCAGGCCATCGGTCTACAGGCTGGTAGGTACTGGGTTCGGATCCCAGTCGAGGCATGGGATTTTTAATCCAGATACCGACTCCAAACCCTGAGTGAGTGCTCCGCAAGGCTCAATGGGTAGGTGTAAACCACTTGCACCGACCAGTGATCCATAACTGGTTCAACAAAGGCCATGGTTTGTGCTATCCTGCCTGTGGGAAGCGCAAATAAAAGATCCCTTGCTGCCAATCGGAAGAGTAGTCCATGTAGTGACGACAGCGGGTTTCCTCTCAAAATCTGTGTGGTCCTTAACCATATGTCTGACGCCATATAACCGTAAATAAAATGTGTTGAGTGCGTCGTTAAATAAAACACTTCTTTCCATAATCGACGTATGCATTCATAGTCATCAAATAAAAGCATTTCAATAGCAATTTTACACCGAAAGCTGTCCAGCGTTCAGAAAACAAACAAAAAAATCCGTTAAGCCCTAGTTTATTTTGATATAAGGACATCCAAAATGACGTCATTCGAGTTTTAATTCATTTCCATTAAAAATACAGCGTGCCATATATTCTTACGTCATTTGAATACCTAGTAATGGCAGACTGGGGTTGAAGTTGCGTGTACAGTTTATAAAAACACGTTGTATTAAGCTTGAGATTATATGATAAAGAGATTATTACGTTCGTGTGTTTCGGTATTGTCAGTATCATATATTAGGAATAAAAATAATGTATTATGCTCGCCAGAGGCTCGCATAATACAATTAAAATAAATTTTACATGACCACATGAGATTAAAATTATTAATTCAGATAAGAAACTAAAATTTCAGTTTCCGAAATAATACCATACACTACTGCAAGGGGACCCAGTTTGGCAGTTTTGTTTAACTACAATACTAGAGCACATTGATGTATTAATCATCGGCTATTGGATGTCAAACATTTGGTAATTCTGACATAGTCTTACAAAGGAAACCCGCTACAAAGGAATCCCGCTATTAGTAGCAAGGGATCTTTTATATGCACCATCCTACAGACAGGATAACACATACCACGGCCTTTGATATACTAGTCGTGGTGCACTGGCTGGAACAAGAAATAGCCCAATGGGCCCACCGATCCTAGACCGAACGCTCATCAAGCGAGCGCTTTACCACTGGGCTACGTACCGCTCCTCGCACGTGACAAGTCGGTGCGACTAATCGCTTTTTGAGAACGCCCCTTGAGCAAAACAAGACGTATGGGTTTTTTAACGATGAAAACGTTACGCCTGGTTGCCATAAAATATGCTGCTGGTCGCCGACCACCTCAGACTGACGCAGACCGACGAGTTGATCTACGTTAGTCTGCGTCGACAGCTAACGTACTACAGACTGTATGGTATCCATCTTTAACAGTTAGTGCCAGTTAAGAGTCGGAGGCGGGCAAGATTTTCATTCCATTACCACAACTTTGTTTTGGCGTGTGTCCTCTTCAGATGGTCGCTTGATGGCGTGTTCAATATCTGTCCAAATAAAAATAAAAAACTGTTTAAATTGTTGCAAATGAGTGCTGCACAGACTAT
>NC_054711.1:29103331-29131541 GCF_016097555.1 Gigantopelta aegis
ATTAGTTTTATAAAGTAAATACGTAAAAACAACAGAAGAAACTCAAGGTGAAAAATAGTAATAAACTGTGTTACTTTAGGCGATGATGATGTAAAATTGACAAACATCAAGTTTTACAATTGTATAAACCGACCGATACTCATTTTTACATTTTAATCACGTCTTCCACCAGTGACGGATTTACGGTAGTGTTACATCAAGTCTTCTCCACCCTTTTGGCGACGAACTGTATTCACTCAATGTTGTCCATCGTTCGTAATAAAAAAAATAGGGCTATTCAAAGAGGCCGGGAGACATATTATTCATTATTATTTCAGACAGTTTTGGTTGGCCTATTTAGTTAAGTCAGCAGTTAGTGTTGTGAGACCGTGCCTTTAAAATACTTACGAGTATAACTTATTTTGACACAGCAAAACAAAAACAAAAAACCCAGAAAAAACCTAACTGCTGCCATTAAGTACCTGTCATGTTTATTGTACAGGGATCTCTTGCAACTCTCCAATGAAACGTCACGATGTTTACTCCAACAAAATTTCCAGGCAGCATCAGTTTTCTGCAATTAATACAAATATGTATAAAATTAATTTACGATTCTGCAGGATGCACATGAATATGCTTACCATGCCACCAATATTCCGAGTACCAAAGCAAATAGTACAGGTCCGACGTATGGTAGCGGGGACAACTTGTAACTAGAGAAACGTTTTATCTACAGTTAGCACCTAAAGCAATTTCCCAGCATTTGAACAACAAAATAGTAAAGTTTTGTATAACAATTTTCAGCAGCTAGAGTAGGACAAACAAATTTATTTTGAGGTCAAACCGTTACCAAGTGTTTTAGTGTGTAGCAACTATCCATACTGATAGTTCACCACTGGCCACATAATTAACCCTGGTATACTGACATTTTACCACTGGCCACATAATTAACCCTGCTATACTGACATTTTACCACTGGCCACATAATTAACCCTGGTATACTGACATTTTACCACTGGCCACATAATTAACCCTGGTATACTGACATTTTACCACTGGCCACATAATTAACCCTGGTATACTGACATTTTACCACTGGCCACATAATTAACCCTGGTATACTGACATTTTACCACCGGCCACATAATTAACCCTGGTATACTGACATTTTACCACTGGCCACATAATTAAATAGTATACTGACATTTTACCACTGGCCACATAATTAACTAGTATACCACATTTTACCACTGGCCACATAATTAACCCTGGTATACTGACATTTTACCACTGGCCACATAATTAACCCTGCTATACTGACATTTTACCACTGACCACATAATTAACCCTGGTATACTGACATTTTACCACTGGCCACATAATTAACCCTGGTATACTGACATTTTACCACTGGCCACATAATTAACCCTGGTATACTGACATTTTACCACTGGCCACATAATTAACCCTGGTATACTGACATTTTACCACTGGCCACATAATTAACCCTGGTATACTGACATTTTACCACTGGCCACATAATTAACCCTGGTATACTGACATTTTACCACTGGCCACATAATTAACCCTGGTATACTGACATTTTACCACTGGCCACATAATTAACCCTGGTATACTGACATTTTACCACCGGCCACATAATTAACCCTGGTATACTGACATTTTACCACTGGCCACATAATTAACAGTATATTAACCACTGGCCACATAATAACTGGACATGACATTTTACCACTGGCCACATAATTAACCCTGGTATACTGACATTTTGCCACTGGCCACATAATTAACTCTAGTATACTGACATTTTACCACTGGCCACATAATTAAATCTAGTATACTGCCATTTTGCCACTGGCCACATAATTAACCCTGGCATACTCACATTTTGCCACTAGCCATATAATTAACCCAGGTATACAGACATTGTGCCACCGGCCACATAATTAACTCTGGCATACTGGTATTGTACCACTGGCCACATAATTAACCCTGGTATACTGACATTTTACCACTGGCCACATAATTAACCCTGGTATACTGACATTTTACCACTGGCCACATAATTAACCCTATTATACTGACAATAAATCACTGACCACATAATTAACCCTGGTACATACTGACAATAAATCACTGGCCACATAATTAACCCTGGTATACTGACATTGTACCACTGGCCACATAATTAACCCTGGTATACTGACATTTTACCACTGGCCACATAATTAACCCTGGTATACTATACTGACATAATTAACCCTGGTATACTGACACCACTGGCCACATAATTAACCCTGGTATACTGACATTTTACCACTGGCCACATAATTAACTTGGTATACTGACATTTTACCACTGGCCACATAATTAACCCTGGTATACTGACATTTTACCACTGGCCACATAATTAACCCTGGTATACTGACATTTTACCACTGGCCACATAATTAACCCTGGTATACTGACATTTTACCACTGGCCACATAATTAACCCTGGTATACTGACATTTTACCACTGGCCACATAATTAACCCTGGTATACTGACATTTTACCACTGGCCACATAATTAACCCTGGTATACTGACATTTTACCACTGGCCACATAATTAACCCTGGTATACTGACATACTGGACATAATTAACCCTTTACCACTGGCCACATAATTAACCCTGGTATACTGACATTTTACCACTGGCCACATAATTAACCCTTAACCCTGGTATACTGACATTTTACCACTGGCCACATAATTAACCCTGGTATACTGACATTTTACCACTGGCCACATAATTAACCCTGGTATACTGACATTTTACCACTGGCCACATAATTAACCCTGGTATACTGACATTTTACCACTGGCCACATAATTAACCCTGGTATACTGACATTTTACCACTGGCCACATAATTAACCCTGGTATACTGACATTTTACCACTGGCCACATAATTAACCCTGGTATACTGACATTTTACCACTGGCCACATAATTAACCCTGGTATACTGACATTTTACCACTGGCCACATAATTAACCCTGGTATACTGACATTTTACCACTGGCCACATAATTAACCCTGGTATACTGACATTTTACCACTGGCCACATAATTAACCCTGGTATACTGACATTTTTTACTGGTATACTGGCCACATAATTAACCCTGGTATACTGACATTTACGGACACCACCGGCCACATAATTAACTCTGGCATACTGGTGTTGTACCACTGGCCACATAATTAACCCTGGTATCCTGACATTTTACCACTGGCCACATAATTAACCCTGGTATACTGACAGTTTACCACTGGCCACATAATTAACCCTATTATACTGACATTTTACCACTGCCACATAATTAACTCTGGTATACTGACATTTTACCACTGGCCACATAATTAACCCTGGTATACTGACATTTTACCACTGGCCACATAATTAACCCTATTATACTGACATTTTACCACTGGCCACATAATTAACCCTGGTATACTGACATTTTACCACTGGCTACACAAATAAATCACCGGCGACATAATTAACCCTGGTATACTGACATTTTACCACTGGCTACATAATTAACCCTATTATACTGATAATAAATCACTGACCACATAATTAACCCTGGTATACTGGTATTGTACCACTGGCAACATAATTAACCCTATTATACTGACAATAAATCACCGACGACATAATTAACCCTGGTATACTGACATTGTACCACTGGCCACATAATTAACCCTGGTATACTGACATTTTACCACTGGCCACATAATTAACCCTGGTATAATGACATTTTACGACTGGCCACATAATATCTCTGGTATACAGACAGACATTTTACCACTGGCCACATAATTAACCCTGGTATACTGATATTTTACCACTGGCCTCATAATTAACCCTGGTATACTGACATTTTACCACTGGCCACATAATTAACTCTGGTATACTGACATTTTACCACTGGCCACATAATTAACCCTGGTATACTGACATTTTACCACTGGCCACATAATTAACCCTGGTATACTGACATTTTACCACTGGCCACATAATTAACCCTGGTATACTGACATTTTACCACTGGCCACATAATTAACCCTGGTATACTGACATTTTACCACTGGCCACATAATTAACCCTGGTATACTGACATTTTGCCACCGGCCACATAACCTGCTAGGTATACTGACATTTTACCACTGGCCACATAATTAACTCTGGTATACTGACATTCCCACTGGCCACATAATTAACCCTGGCATACTGACATTTTGCCACTGGCCTGGTATAATTAACCCTGGTATACTGACATTTTACCACTGGCCACATAATTAACCCTGGTATACTGACATTTTACCACTGGCCACATAATTAACCCTGGTATACTGACATTTTACCACTGGCCACATAATTAACCCTGGTATACTGACATTTTACCACTGGCCACATAATTAACCCTGGTATACTGACATTTTACCACTGGCCACATAATTAACCCTGGTATACTGACATTTTACCACTGGCCACATAACCCTGGTATACTGAATTACCACTGGCCACTGGTATACTGACATTTTACCACTGGCCACATAATTAACCCTGGTATACTGACATTTTACCACTGGCCACATAATTAACTCTGGTATACAGGTATGACATTTTACCACTGGCCACATAATTAACTCTGGTATACTGACATTTTACCACTGGCCACATAATTAACCCTGGTATACTGACATTTTACCACTGGCCACATAATTAACCCTGGTATACTGACATTTTACCACTGGCCACATAATTAACCCTGGTATACTGACATTTTACCACTGGCCACATAATTAACCCTGGTATACTGACATTTTACCACTGGCCACACAATTAACCCTGGTATACTGACATTTTACCACTGGCCACATAATTAACGCTGGTATAGTATATGTTAAATAATAAATTTACTCTGTTCCTAATTCCAGGTCATCAGCAAACTGTAATCCCAGAATGGTTGGAATCAAAGATGAAGAGCAACCAAGACACTTCTCAAAAAGATCTTCGATTCTCATATATATTTCAAAGAAGTGGAACGCCTCTGTTGTCAAGATACCATTGTCCCTGAAAATAAAGATGGTACAAAGTAATGCCAGAACTTCGTCTCCACATACATGAACGTCTGTTACAAGGACAGGAATATTTGTGTAATGACAACTAAGCATATTTTAAACTACGGTTGAGAGAGAGAGAGAGAGAGAGAGAGAGAGAGAGAGAGAGAGAGAGAGAGAGAGAGAGAGAGAGAGAGAGAGAGAGAGAGACCGAGAGAGAGAGAGAGAGAGAGAGAGAGAAGAGAGAGAGAGAGGGAGGGAGACTCTCTCTCTCTCTCTCTCTCTCTCTCTCTCTCTCTCTCTCTCTCTCTCTCTCTCTCTCTCTCTCTCTCTCTGTCTGTCTCTCTGTGTGTGCCCCTTCCTCCCTCCAAAATGTTCGAATAATCATACATTAGTCTACCAAAAAGCTATAGTTTAAAGTGTGCTGGGGTTTTGTTAAACAAACATTCGTTTTTTATTTTTCTGAGAAGTCTATAAATACCGTTTGAGTCTCGGCTGGCAGTGGACGAGGACGTTCAACAAGCCAGTGGTGTCACACAGGTTGGAGGCGTGGATGAAGTCAAACTGTAACCCATCTGGAAGAACTTCGTGTAACAGAGAGAAGGCATCACCGAACCACAATGTGCACTGCAGTAAGATAAAATGTTCATTGTATGCAGAACCGGCCTCGGTGGCGTCGTGGTTAAGCAATCGGACTACAGACTGGTAGGTACAGAGTTCGCAGCCCGATACAGGCTCATATCCATAGCGAGTAATTAAAGGCTCAATGGATAGGTATAAGGCCACTACACCCTCTTCTCTCTCTTTCTCTCTCTCTCTCTCTCTCTCTCTCTCTCTCTCTCTCTCTCTCTCTCTCTCTCTCTCTCTCTCACACCAACTCTCTGTCTGGACAGACAGCCCTAGCTCTCTCTGCTCTCTCTCTCAGATTGTATGCAGCTTTCTCTGCAGCTCTCAGATTGTATGCAGCTCTCTCTCTCTCTCACTAACCGACTATGCACAACTAACTCACTGTCCAAATAATTGGACATTGTATGCAGCCCAAATAGCTGAGGTGTATGTGCTCTGGACAGGGTGCTTGAACCTAAATTGGATGTAAGCACGAAAATATGTTGAAATGAAATTAATTGTATGCAGATTTCAAATAATTGAAGAACAGATTGTATGCAGCTTTCAAATAATTGAAGAACAGATTGTATGCAGCTTTCAAATAATTGAAGAACAGATTGTATGCAGCTTTCAAATAATTGAAGAACAGATTGTATGCAGCTTTCAAATAACTGAAGAACAGATTGTATGCAGCTTTCAAGTAACTGAAGAACAGATTGTATGCAGCTTTCAAATAACTGAAGAACAGATTGTATGCAGCTTTCAAATAACTGAAGAACAGATTGTATGCAGCTTTCAAATAACTGAAGAACAGATTGTATGCAGCTTTCAAATAACTGAAGAACAGATTGTATGCAGCTTTCAAATAACTGAAGAACAGACTGTATGCA
The DNA here is from genome assembly GCF_016097555.1 of Gigantopelta aegis. Lineage (NCBI taxonomy): Eukaryota > Metazoa > Mollusca > Gastropoda > Neomphalida > Peltospiridae > Gigantopelta > Gigantopelta aegis. Next base: position 29,109,941 of record NC_054711.1, read on the forward strand.
GCTTTCAAATAACTGAAGAACAGATTGTATGCAGCTTTCAAATAATTGAAGAACAGATTGTATGCAGCTTTCAAATAACTGAAGAACAGAACTTTATTCACTCTTTATAACACGGGGCGGGACGTACCCCAGTGGTAAAGCGTTCGCTTGATGCGCGGTCGGTCTAGGATCGATCCCCGTCGGTGGACCCATTGGGATATTTCTCGTTCCAGTCAGTGCTCCACAACTGGTGTACTAAAGGCCGTGGTATGTACTATCCTGCCTGTGGGATGGTGCATATAAAAGATCCCTTGCTGCTAATCGAAAAGAGTAGCCCATGAAGTGGCAACAGCGGGTTTCCTCTCTTAGTATTTGTGTGGTTCTTAACCATATGTCTGACGCCATATAACTGTAAATAAAATGTGTTGAGTGCGTCGTTAAATAAAACATTTCCTTCCTTCTTTATAACACCATATGTGTTACATTTGAGGTGGTTTACAAACATTTCGGCAGTAAATATATACTGATGGAAAGAAATAAAGGATCACACAGATAGCATCAAGAAATAATGATTGCATCAAAGCGTTCGCTTGATGCGCGGTCGGTCATCAATCCCCGTCTGTGGACCTATTGGGATATGTCTCGTTCCATATGGTGTCAGAAGTATGACTGGGAACATATAGGCAGCACATTCAAAACTACAGACATTTAATCCCACATGTACAACATGGTATGAAATACAGACATGCTACTATGCTAGTAGTGAATTAACAAATTCTGGTCTACAATTTGAGTGTGTGTTCTTCTCATTTCTTTCCATTTCGGCAGTAAGTATATTGCTTAAAAGAATCATATAATCAAACATTCAAATAACTAAATAAATAAAATTACAACACATAGTTAATCACTTTCACACATGTACACAATAATATACATGTAATATAATCAAACTTACAAATAAGTAACTTACGAAAGATAAATGTTTTTAAACACATCGTTAATCAAATTAATACATGTACATAATTTCTTTATATTTGATATTTTAGGGGAGTTAAATAGTTGGCTTAATTTGAAGGTGTTGGGTCTAATATAAAAATAGTTTTTAAATAAGTACATGTTTCATTGGTAAAATGGGGACACTGAAATAAATAATGGAACTCATCACCTATTGCAATGTTACAGAGAGGACATATTGTATCTTTATTTTCGATATTCTGCCATCTGCCTGTTTCAATCGGTAGATAACGGTTGCTAATTCTGCAGCAGCTAACAATATTGCGAAGTTTATCAGGCAAGTACAGAAGATTAGGTTTTGTTTTAAATATCCTGTAGGTAATGCATTTTGGATAAGAGTTTAGGTTATCATTCCAAGGGTGTAGGTCTTGGACCTTCAGCAACTGTACAAATGAAAGGTTTTTTTTTATTTAATATGTTTTGGTTTAATCAGTAATTAGCCAAACCTAGTTTATTTATCAAAGTATCGTATATGCATTAACCATTTAAAGCAATAACCATACTGAACATTTTCACTTATTATAATTTTATACAGTATAGCTGATGTTTTGGATGTCTTTCCGGTGATCAACGTGGCCCAAAAATTTAGTATCTTAATTTTTATCTTCATATCAAATTGAAAAGCGCCTAATGCTTCGTAAATCATGGGATCTGGTGTACTCTTTCTTAGCCTCAATATATTGTTTTAAACATTTAAAAGGACATTCCTGAGTTGGCTGCAATTGTTAAGATGTTATCGACTAACAGAGACATTTTAACGATTGTAATTACATACCTAATATAGTTTTTTGCATACGATATTAGTGGCTGTATGTTAAACGTGTTTCTGATCGTTCTAATATTTGTACTAGGTTAAATTTCATTTTATTTCCTTGAAATATTGTGTGTTTTTTGTACGTACGAAATTATTTGAAGACAAAATCCAGTTTGGGCTTCTTACAAATATTAAGACGACCAGAAACACATTGAATATACAGACACTGATATTCTAAACAAGAAAAGATATTTAATATATAAGTTTAATCGTAGAAATAGTTTGTTAGTCGGAAACATCTTACAATGGAGCAAACTCAGGAATGTCACTTTAACTGTATTTGTTCAGTGCCATATTTTGAAGTTGTGCATACCTTTTCGTCTATTTGGTGAAACTCTTCCACAAGTATTATGTTTTCGTCATTTTAGATAGAGTAACAGACTTGACAGCTGTCGTGGCAGTACTCATGGCAGATGCCATCGGTGGAGCAGAATAATATGCTAACCTTTTGCGAACACTTGATATCATCACTGTTATGACAGTGATTTTGAGTGCATATTATGACAGTGATTCATGACTGCATGCCATCACAGCTGTATGTATTATAATTAGCTCTGTCCGGAGCTAGTTTCGATTTAGAAAACTAGGCGAGACACTAGATAGAGATTCATGGAATAAACCACTAGTTTGCTAAATTCCTATTGGACTTTGCATTGTGCAGAGATATGGGCCTTGATCACGTATTACGGTTTTGTCATTCAGATTCTGAGAGTAGTGCAAGCAGAACGTATCTATTAAATTCTCATTATATTTAAGAGCAGAATGCTACATACCTGAGGTCTACATGTTCGTTTGACATATTGTTGGTAGCTAGTAACCCAGAGAGTCAGTTGGTCTAGACACAATGAAGCAATGGTGTTCTTGTTGCCGTCATATCTGTTAAAGAATAAATAAAATAAAAGTAAAAGTAATTTTTAAAAGTTAAAATTACAATTTAATTTAATTTAATTAAAAAATTAAATTAAATTAAATTAAATTAAAATTAGTTTTAATTTCCATTAAATTAAAAACAGTTGTTATTAATTTTAAATGGAATTTAAATTATTTTAAAATTAAATTAAAAATAAAATAAAATTAGTTTAAGTTAAGTTAAAATAAAATTAAAATAAAAATAAAAAAAAAAAAAAAAAAAAATAAAATAAAACAAAGAAATACAAAGCAAACTAAAACTAAATTAAACTATATATAATAGTTTATTAACCCCATAAACAAATATGATAGGGGAGCGGGATCGATTCCAGTCGGTTGAGTGCTCGCCTGAGGTGCTTGCGTTGCAGGATCGAATAACCTCGGTTGATACATCCAACTAATTGTTTTTTCTCGTTCCAATCATCGGCTATTGGATGTCAAACATTTGGAAATCTTGACACGTACAACACAGTAGTCATCAGACGAAACCTGCTACATTTTCACAAATGCAGCAAGGGATCTTTTACATGCACTTTCCCACAGACAGGAAAGCACATACCATGGCCTTTGGCCACTTCTGGTGCACTGGTTGGAACGACAAAAACCCAGTCAGCTGAATGGATCCACCGGGGTGGTTCGATTTTTCTGTAACGTGTCCTTGGTCTATTATAATACACAAAACAAACCTCACTAAGATATAATCTTACCGTGACAAATCGCATTCGAATGCCAGAAATGCTGTACTGTTTTCCTCAGTCTTCCAGACAAAGGCGCCTGGTTGGAAACACACATACGTAGGATTAACTACACACGATCGGGTGAGATCCTCTTTCGTTTTACCACCGAGGTTTACTTTTGTGATTCCCAATTTCACAAATTCTGATATTTCCCTTCGACACAAGTCCAAAAACCTCTTGTCCCTTGCAAACTTGGGATGTTGTTGCGCAAACCTGCTGAGTAATCGACTAATGGGGAATTCTGGAAAATCGTGGCCTCTAGACGTGTATTTCCATTGGAGGAATGTATCCCTTGCCTGTATCACTTCAGTAACAGAGAGACTCAGATTGACCCACATGTTGAAGGCTTCTTTCATGGCAAAGGCGGTCATTATGTTTCCAGGGAAAACAGCAACATCGGCCAGGTTTAGTTCACGCAGTATCTGTAATATCTTACGGAGTCTTTGACCATGTTCTTCAGTAAGATAACAATCGTACCAAACGGCCCAGAGAAATTTCATGTCATCATCGTTTTCGGGATCTATGTTGTCAACAATGTACAGCAACAGAACTGCCCGGGATAAAATGAATGCTTGGTTATCGTTGAGATGGAATTTGATTGGCTCCATTGGGTAGATCTCACTGGTGTAGAATGTATGAATGGTGTACAGAATATTGCGTATGTCTCCGCATCCTAGTAACAAGAAACTGACGTCATCAGGAACCTGGCAACCATCTGTTAGGTCTTTGGGAGGCGTGTTTCCCACAGGGTAGAAGTAAGCTAAAACTAGAGAATAATATCCAAGTTAACACAGCATTTATATTAAAGGATTCATTCGCTTATTCATCATTTTGTGCGTGCGTGCGTGCATGCGCGCGTGTGTGTATATGTGTGTGCGTGTATGTGGGTGTGCGTGAGTGCATGTGTGTGCATGTGGGTGTGGGTGAGTGCGTGCGCGCGCGTGTGTGTGTATATATGTGTGTGTGTGTGTGTGTGTGTGTGTGTGTGTGTATGCGTGAATGAATGAATGAACGAATGTTTACCGACACCTCAGCACGAAAAATACATCGGCTATTGGGTGTCAAACTATGGTAATGCAAACAAATAAAGTGATGATCAACATCAATATAAAAATTCAGGATTTAAGTAAAAACAGTGTAAAGAACTGTGCAAAAATACAAATATCACAGACAGAAACGGACTTTTATTCAAATTTTCAATTTGTGCTGTATTGGCCATTCTCAAAGAGAATGTTACACCCCTGCACCACGGTGAGGTTATAGCACACGCAGGGGCATACAAGACAAATGTGCGCTGTGTGTGTTTATCGAAGTTCAGGGCCCTTTGAAGTTCAGGGGAGTGTTGTGCACCCTCATTCTAAATCCGCGGCTCATATTTTATCTCTGCTTGAACATAGGGTGGGAAGTAGCCCAGTGGTGAAGCGTTCGCTTGATGCGCGGTCGGTCTGGGATCGATCCCCGTTGGTGGGCCCATTGGGCTATTTCTCGCTCCAGCCAGTGCATCAGGACTGGTATATCAAAGGCCGTGGTATGTGTTATCCTGTCTGTGGGATGGTGCATATAAAAGATCCCTTGCTGCTAATCGAAAAAGAGTAGCTCATGAAGTGGCGACAGCGGGTTTCCTCTCTCAATATCTGTGTGGTCCTTGATGATATGTCCGACGCCATATAACCGTAAAGAAAATGTGTTGAGTGCGTGGTTAAATAAAACATTTCCTTCCTTCTGCTTGAACATATATGAATTCTTACACGTGAAATGTTTACTTTTCACTGTTGACTATCATAACGATATAATACTGCCGACACGTACCCACCTGCCGCTGCTTATGCAGCGATTTATCACAGATTTTTAATTTATTAATTTATTTATTTATTTATTTATTATTTTGACAGGGTTCCGTGTCTTTTGTTACGAAATATTCAAATCTGAAAGACAAAACCGTAATACGTGATCAAGGCCGTATCTCTGCACAATGCAGAGTCGAATGGGCATTTGGCAAAATAGTGGTTGATTCCATGACTATTATCTAGTAGGGGTGTAACATTCTCTTTGAGAATGGCCAATACAGCACAAATTTGATATTTTGAGTAAAAGTCAGTATCTATCTGTGATATTTGTATTTTTGCACAATTCTTTACACTGTGTTTTTGTTTGAATCTTGAATTTTTGTATTGATGTTGATCATCACTTTATTTGTTTGCATTACCATAGTTTGACACCCAATAGCCGATGTATTTTTCGTGCTGGGGTGTTGTTAAACATTCGTTCATTCATTCTTATCTAGTAGGAGGACAGCCACTCTCGAGGAGATCCTTTACTGGAGATCTCATACAAAGCCGTGTACAGTGTTCCAGGAATTTATCAATGTACACTTATTTGAATGAATGAATGAATGTTTAACGACACCCCAGCACGAAAAATACATCGGCTATTGGGTGTCAAACTATGGTAAATTCAAATAAATAAAGTGATGATCAACATCAATATTAAAATTCAAGGTTTAAACAAAAACAGTGTAAAGAACTGTGCAAAAAGGCAAATACAAATATCACCGAATTTTACTCTAAACTTCAATTTGTGCTGTATTGGCCATTCTCAAAGAGAATGTTACACCCCTGCACCACGGTGAGGTTACAGCACGCGCAGGGGTACACTTATTTCGTCACCTAAGCGACAAGATTTCGTTTACAAATTACTGTTTAAAAGAAGTGTAGTTTTTGTTTAATGGGCTGGAAGTGTGTAGTGCTTAGACATCTGGAATCTGGAATGTGTGTGTGTGTGTGTGTTGTTAACTACTTGCTGAATAAATGCTGGTTATGTAAATAGTTTAATCAGAAGTGATTGCAGAGTTCATTTAGTTCTACAGAGGAAACACGCAGTTGAGAAAATATTAACTGAACAGACATAGAGAAACTAGTTAAACAGGAAAGTTGTTTTCCCTTATTTTAGTCTGAATAATTACTATGTGTATTAGAGAAAAAATAATATAATTAAATTAATTTGCCGGGGGCAGGACGTAGCCCAGTAGTAAAGTACTGGCCTGGTGTACGGTCAGTATAGGATCGATCCCTGTATTTTTTCTTTAAATCGGAGTCCGTTCATGGTAGTTCATATTATAACTAATTGGTTAGAAGAAGCGGCCCCTTTATATAAATGGCATAAAATAAATATGCATACTAATAATAAATATTGTTCATTGTAGTAGTTGAAATGTATGCACATTCATATTTTCTGGGCTAAAATATCTAGATATTACTACATTAACTAGAATAATTGTAACATTTCAGATGTTTCAATGATGAGATATCTCTGGTCATTATAACAAAGTGGTTACTGCTATAGTGTGTTTAAATAAAATGTGTTTGTGTACATGTATATCATTCTACGAGTGCATTAGACAAACATTATACTTAATCACGCACCAGCTCAATGCTGATGACGAATGCATTAAACTGTATTTAGATATTTTTTACACCTGGTCTTATTGTACTTAATGGCATTCACTGTTATCATTATTATAACATCAATTTATTAAATATTTTAATCAACAATCTTTATTCAATTAACAAATTAAAAAATTTCAAAACATTGACAATCAAAACATGAAATTATACCTGAAAATGTCTTATTTTTAATCTACATTTACCGCAATGTATTTGCAATTTATATATGATAAGACTAGTAGAGTAGTTCATTCCTGTACACGCATGCAGTATATCACCCATGTCAGCATAGTTCAGTGGTACAGATAGATGCGATGGGATATATGATTGATTGCCCTTAGTGGACCCATCACCTTTTATCTTACTTCAACCAGTGCCCAGGACTGGTACATTAAAGATTGTGATAACTATGGTTTAAACAACTTCCAGATCAGGTCGCCGGGGTCTGAATTGAAAATTAACGTTGCGGAAAGACACTGGCTTAAGATGTGATAATAATCCAGTTCAGATTTCAAGATATCACTTGCCGGATTCGTTTCGAGTTGTGCTGTGTCATAGCCAGCTTTGTTTTGTAGATCCACACAGTCACGACCACGGGACACACACAAACACACCTTCCCACCTCCGCCATATTGAATTCTTAGGGTAACAAAAAAACAGTTAAAACTTGATACACAACTATCCACAAGCACCAAACGCCTAGAGTTTGAGGATTTAAAAAAAAACCAATCCACTGAACATGGAATAGGTGATTTTAGCAATTCATTAGCCATAGTAAAACACCTATCAGCCCTTCTCCTATGTGTACTGTACACTTGTGCTAATAATACTACAAGTAGAACATAAAACCAGAATCCAACATGACCAAAACACTTTTATAATCACTGTAATAATTAGCACGCAATTTGTGAAATATTTATGCACATACCATGTTAAAACTATCCCAGTAAATTAATTCCATTTAATGTACAATTGCAATGCATCTACAGTTCACCTGAGATTGACATTTGTTTAAGAAAAAATTTAAAAATACAAACTCTACTTTCTACAAAACTGGGGGTTTCTAATTAACATATTTATTTTATTTCAAATGCCACGAGACACCCTACGTTTTGCTGGTAAAATAAAATGCAAGGTACCACACGTTATATGTGTTGCCTGAGTAGATCGATACATTGTTTTTATCAGATAAATGTTTTATTACAAAATGTTTACATTATCAACAATGAAATATAATTTTGTGAATTTGACTGTTGACCATTTGCGTTTCGCCTACAGTGTATTAATAAGAATAACACGTTTGAGTACCAGTGTCAATAAAATGGCGAGTTTTTATTAGGAATCGTTTTTGTCTGTTCAAGTATAGATTAGAAGAAGGCATTAAAAATACCATGTGCTGACGTGCCATTAAATATTTCTTTCCCATCCATGCCAATATCTAACTAGTCAATAAACCCTAACGGGGCATATATATATATATATATATATATATATATATATATATATATATTAGGGTAGCCAGGATTGTTTATTGGGGATGGAGTGGAGACAGAGGGCACTGCTTTTACACATGTTATGGGGTGACATGCATTATAAAAGTTGGTATTGTGAAAAAGAGGTATATTCGAGAAGGCAAGGTCCTCTTGTACCCAATCCCTGGCTACCCGGATACGCCAGTGCATATATGTGCAATTTAAAGTATATCAATCAATAGATTGTGGTTTCAACACGGGTACCTTTAGTAGTATTACTTGCATATTTAAAATGTACTCAACAAAATGAATTAAGGGACAGTAGAATTGTGGTAATTATTTGCTAATGTCATATTATTTTAGTAAGTTTTTATCGCATATAACTTCTAAACATTGTTTCAGTAACATCTGACCTATGTTACATGCAAACATCTTACACACGATGAGATTTTTGTGCATTTTTGTAAAAACCTACGAAAATGCGCATTCTGCTAGGAATCATTACACGTTGATTGTAAATATATTTGTCATTTTATTCTCTCTAAATTGCTGTTTAAATCATTAAGTTGAAGAACATTTGTTTTAGAACATGTCAACACGTAAACACTTTAGAACGAGTGAAAACTTTTAAGGAAATATGCCGAATAGTTACTGGCCCTGTATTCATTTGTTTTGTTAAATTACTGTGTATTAAAAATCATTAAACGTATTAACTTATTTTAACGGTTGATTATTAATTCAGTCAGTAGCTCAACACTACAGATGGAGCAGTTTACTCTGATAGCTTACATTTCGTGTTTAATTTGTGTAATAAATATATCTGTTATAACTGGTATGATAGCTTATATTTCATGTAATAATTAGTATAACAAATGTATCTGTTGTAACTGGTTTTAAGGCTTTGCTTTGTTTGACAAATTGTTTTTCTAAAGTTGTTAAGAGCTTCTAACAACCTGCTACAATACCAGGGAGCCCAATTCACCATCTCAGTGTAGGATAAGGTTACTGTGCACACAGCTGGAAACACCCATGACCATTTCCAGTGTCTGCCATCCAAAGATAATTTGTTATTGTTCACAATTACTTCCTGCCGCCAGTACATTTTCAAAGTATTAACAACACAGACCCAATTAGGTGGCTCAGAGCTGTTACGAAATTAAACGTTTACTGTATGCCACGTGGACTCACTGCAAGATAACATTATTCTTGACTTAGATTTCACACAATTTGTCACATATGCTGGACTGTAAGAAAAACTGTTTATAAAATAGCTTGCTCTGGCATGCTGGTTGGAGCTGTTTGTGTTCAAGTTCCAGGAGCCAGAATAAATTAAATAGTTCTTCATCAAATTGCATCATGATTTATTATAAATAACAGACAAAACTTTTAAGGTTTATACTAAAACAAATAACTGCTATCACGTATTAAACTGCTATCACGTATTAAAGGCACATATAGACTGAATGCGGCGCGTGCGTGCGGTCCGAATAAAACATCGAAATACATTAGTTTCAATGTGAACGTCTCGACTGGATGGAAGCGATGCGTGTGTCTGACAAATACATGCGGTCAGTCGTAATGAAATAATCGTATATGGCGTATACGGCCAAAACGCACCAGACACAACAGTCGGACCGCACGCCGCATCCAGTCTATATAAGCCTTAAAAAAAAGAAGGAAGGAAAGAAATGTTTTATTTAACGACGCACTAAACACATTTTATTTACGGTTATATGGCGTTGGACATATGGTTAAGGACCACACAGATATTGAGGGAGGAAACCCGCTGTCGCCACTTTATGGGCTACTCTTTTCGATTAGCAGCAAGGGATCTTTTATATGCACCCATCCCCGAGACAGGATAGCACATACCACGGCCTTTGTTACACCAGTTGCACTGGCTGGAGCGAGAAATAGCGCAATGGGCCCACTGGCGGGGATCGATTCCAAACCGACCACGCATCAAGCGAGCACTTTACCACTTGGCTAACAGAATGGGAACACTCAAATTTGGACGACGGAAAAAAACCCAAAACATTGTGTAACATACAAACTGTTGAAAGTTAAATTTGTTTTATTTAACAACACCATTAGAGCACATTAATGTATTAATCATCGACTATTGGATGTTAGACATTTGCTCATTCTGACATTAGTATTAGAGTGGAAACCCGCTACATATTTGTTTCTCCATTAGCAGCCAGGAAGCTTTTATATGCACCATCCCACAGACAGGATAGCACATACCACGATATTTGATATACAAGTCGTGGTGCACTGACTGGAACGAGATATAGCCCAATGGGCCTACCGACAGGATCGATCCTAGATCGACTGCGCATCGGGCGAGCGTTTTACCACTGGTCTACGTCCCACCACAATTACAGCGATTGATACAGACAAACCAAGAAACATGAATGTACTTAACATGTCACACGAGTCGTTAGTTAGTCGGACACATCTTAAAATGACAGCAAACCCAAGACAGACACTTTAACTCACCCGGTGATGAATCCATTTCACAAATACGTGGATCAACTGAACGACTAACGGGATGTTACGATCCTAAGGACGTAATCGAAAGTGAAAGTTATGTATTTCCATAAACGATGAAACAAATAGAACATTTATGCTAAATGGTAATTGTCAAACGATATGTTGTCGGTGAGGTGACTAAATGATATAATGTGTACGTGAATAGATTCAACGGACATAGTACACGGCTTTAAATAGTGCGTAACGAAAATACAAGTGGACGCGTTTATTCTGATATGTCAAATACATTAACTACTCCGTTTCAGGTCAGAGAAGTGTCTGTATCATAACCCAGAACGGAAATACGATCTCTGAAAAGACATAAATAATGATTCTGTCTTATTAATCAGATCATGGCAAGCTGTCCTCTTAAATTTAATTATACACAGAGTACCAGTGGCGGATCCAGAAAATCCATTTAGGGGACCCAATGACATGACGCGGAATGCCAAGAGAACTATGGGGGAGGTGTGGAGGGGGATCGTAAAAAATTAAAATTGTTAATTTAATAAAATTATAAATGTCACAAAATTAGGGGGGGGGGGGCTAGCCCCTGCCCCTCACCCCCACCACACCCCTAGATCCGCCTTTGAGTACGCCAGCTGTGAAGTAATACACACGATTACAAAAACAAGGAAATGTTAAAGCAAAACATTAAATCCCTTGTGAAACTAAATGTCTTATAGCACCTACATTTTGATCATTAATAATTCGTATGCCTATTGTAAAACTACAAGTTAACATTCGACATATACTAAGCAAATTGTAAAGTTATAACTGAGCTATGTCATCTTCCGTCAATGGTCTGCTTCGTTAATGCAGTATCAGTTATTTTCATTTCGCTCTAACTCCTACAAAAACCCACCATATTACCTTTAAATATTTGGATGATATGTTTTGACCAACATACAACATGTACAGTTTTACAGTGGAGACATGCATTGGAGCCCACATCTCTCCCATGTAAACCAAAGCATACACAGTGTTCAGTGTATTAATATATTACACAATATTTGATTACAATTAGGTTTTTTTCATATATGATCTGACATGTTTAGGTACTTATTATAGTAGTCTGGAACCCAGAATTGGAAAAAGGCCTTAAAATAGGTTCAAGGTGAACCCATCTGCTATACTTTTTTAATTAACTTTTTTAAATAGCTTAAATATTCAGAATCAATGTTCAACTGGTCTGCAAGTCAATTTCTAATGCGAAAAATAAATATCCTATGTGGAGTGGAGGCTGGTTGGCCTCAAAAAGGATAAAATTGCGCATATGAATTTTTATGTATTTTTTTCACCAAATTATTAATTCTTAAAATAATAGCATGAAACTTTCGACACCCATAGAAAACATCATAGAGAACATTTTCAAAATGAAAAGAACTCGAAGTATATCCTGCATCAGCAATGGCGGCCATTTTCCAAGATGGCGGCTATGGAGTTTTTCTTAATATTCTGCCATTTCTTTTAGAAAAATACTATGAATGTCATATAAAATGTCATGACCAATGTCCATGCTGTTAGTGCATTATATACCAAATAAAATATTATATAGCACCACCTTCTATAACCCGTACGGGCCATGTAATTCCATTGGTAAAATGTTACATTTTACATATATTCAATTTTACGTCTAAAATCTTAAAACATCACGCTTTAGTTCTTTCTATAATTGAAACAAACATTATTTTCATATTACAATAATATATGGTAAATTGTTTATGATTTTTAGTCAATTGGGGTTTTTTAGGCTACACTTGTATGAGTATTTAATAGTAATATAAATTCAAATGGCAACCAACCCCACCCCAACTACAAATACTACATGCATCTGTTTATTATATTAACAACAAGACTTTTAGATACATAATAATAATAATAAGATTGATTGAAAAGCATTTACATTTTTAACTCCTTACTTATTTTCCATTTAAGATATTATGTTTACTTTTGAATGTGGGAACAGTTGTCTTAACATTTTGACATTTTGATTAAAGAAGAAAAGTCAAAAGCAGTATTCCCTCAATCTCCTACAGATCCTGCCATTGTGAATGCATCACTGGATTATTGCCTGAGGTTTCTCAGAAAGTTGGGTAAGACAAAGCTATTGTCACCTATGATCAAGCTATTTATGAAATAGCATTAGCACGATAGAAACTTCCTGAAAAGTTTGATAGACTCATTCTTTGAATGGGTGGTTTTCATATTGCCTCCAAATTTCTAGGTGCTATAGGATTCTTCATGCAATCAAGTGGTATAGAAGATATACTTGCTCAAGCTGGGGTTTCTCTTCCAGGAACAGCTAGAAAAATACTGTCTGAAAAAGAGTATCACTTAATGCTCAGGGCACACAGCTTGGTGTACACTGCGCAATTTCAGCTAATTTGGTAGTCTCTTGAAAGCTGGTTATTGCAACAATCATCTGATCTGGACATCAACTCTTGATGAAACTGTCAATAATGTTATTGACATTCTCCTGAGCAAACACAAAGAAAGGATTGCTGATGTATTGCAAACGAACAGGCTATGTCTTCTCTAACAAGTGTAAGAAGACTCCTAACATAATTCAAAGATATATGCTATAACAACCCCACAGCAAGGTTTTGGCTTATGTAAATAGAAATGGTTACCATTCCAAAGATGTTCATCCACTCTGAGAGAGCTGGTATGTGGCAGCAACATCTGACATAAACGGAAAACATGTTACCATACCTGGTTGCAGCTGGACATGGTAAATATGTCTCATGCCTTTCTCGGTATCTTCAAGAGATGCGGACGTTGCAGATTTCAGCACCCGAAGTGAACAGAGAATTGGAGAAAGGGGACTTTGTGGTTAGAAGAACAACTGGTAGATTCAATGGTGTCTCGACGGATATATGTGTTGAGCAGACTTATAACTGTGATGCTAAAACAGTCCTCTTTCATGGTATTACTCAAAAAGACCTTGTGACAATGGAGATGTACCTAAGAGTAGTCCCAGAGTTAACATCAATATCGGAAGACACAAAGAGAATGGTTCACATGAATGAACCATACAAATGTCATGAGGATTCCCCTACACTCTGCAAGAACGAAAGTGATGCAGTCAATCGAATCAAAACACTAGTGAAAGAAACAATGATCAACCCATTTATGTGTGACAACACTACAGATTTGCTAAACATCAGCACTGGGGAAAAGGCTTCTTCTTTAGAACTGATACATGCAAAAGAAACAGGTCTCCAGATCTTGGAAGAGGCAGAACATAGCAGATCCAACAGGGTAAAACATTGTACATCTAAAGACATTTGAGTGTAAAAAGGAGTATCAAACTGCATTTAAGAATTCAAATGGTTTATGAAGAAGAATAAACAATAGCCAAAAGTTTGTTCTTTATCCATGAATTAACTGATGACAAAAAGAAAGAAGCTCTCAGTCATGAATGGACAAAGTACCCGTCACCTCTGTTTGAACCAGAGTGCAATACATTTCCAGAACTTCAGAAGATGTACTTAGACAAGATTTTAAACTGTATCCCAGTGAAATGTGAAATAGTGAATTTAATTGGGGACCGCTATGACTTTGTACCAGAAAAAAAGCTTGAAACAAGAAGAAAGAGATAAGAGAGCAAAAAGAAGTGCAAGCCTTAAAAAAGAGTATCACCCTCATGACACACTACAAATTCCAGATTGGAAGCTTATGACACAAAGTATGCAGAACAATGCAAACCTCTTAAACTACTTGGGGGAATCTTGGATAGGATGCTGCGAACACCTCCCAGATAATCTGAAACTCATAATCGGTGGGTTGATGAAGGATCCAAGTCACACAGTCAAAATTTCCAATGTGATATGCACTGATTTACCTGAACTGGCATGTAATGTACATGAAGAACACGCGGTTTTTTGCGTTCTCAGTATGTATTATAGTGTACGAATTCCAGGACTCAAAGAACCACGGTTCAAAAACATTGATAAATACATTCCTGTACACACGATTGTTGCATGCATGTCAAGAACGTGTGGTGTGGATGCTAAAACTTTGACTGGTATTTTGCTTAGTACCTATATTATCACCAGTTGTGATACAGTCAGCTATCCATTCCAAAAAAAGGAAAGAAAAGAGTATCGAAAGTGACACTAAGCAATCTTGAACAGCTAACTGCCCTAGGAGAATTTGGCGAAGTAGGAATGAGTATAATTCTCACTGATGAGGTGTATGAATCTTGCAGACTGCTCTTTGCAGCTCTCTATGGTAGGCCCAATTTCAACGGCACTGCTGATGAACTTCAAGCACATTTATTTGCAACTAACAATGGGGATCTTCGGCACCTACCTCCAACTGACAATGCATTTCAGCTTCATATTCACTGTGCTAAACCAAATAGTGGTGAGCAAGCGTGCCCACTCATCTGCACCAGTACTACCTTACCCAACAAATTTAAGTCGACACTTGGTTGGAGGAAAGCAATCTAATTAAAATTAGCTCCACTATTACATGTGGATCTAACACCAGCCAGTTGGAGCTCATGTCCACCAATCAAAACCTTACTTGCAGAATCCTGCCAGTGATTTAAAAATAATTTGAAAACATTCCGAATTATCCTGAGGGTATACGATAAGTGGAATAAGTGGAAAGTGGAATTCATCATAAAGATGGAGTGTCACGGAACATGCTCTTAATTTCGTTTCGCCTGTGGCGATATTAATTGTTTTAGAGGGCCGTGTGAAGTCCCAATATGCACTTAGACTAGGTGGGCAATTTGTTACGTAATACCTCCGCGCGACCGTACCCTCTAAAACACACCCAGACCAGGTGCGGAGGCCATGTGGCTAGTAGTTACGTAATACCTTCGGTAGTGCGGTTTACGACCAGGCGATTGTCAGCGATTGACGACAGCTAGTCTGACCATTTAAGAAAAATATGCCGTCTTGGTCGCTGTGGAAATATCTCTTGTAGGTATTCGGTACCGCCTTGTACCCCCAGACGATATTCGGCTTTTGTAATAAATAGCTAGGTTTTTAGAGATATCGGGGAGAAACAAAAGGAAGGCTCCCAGGGAACGTTAGTCCGTTTGGACTTGGTAAATATATATTATTTCTGCTCTGTTGTATAACCTTGATGTGATTGATGTGGCTTTAAATATTTTAATACTGTATTATACCAATATTATTTAGACAGTGTTTCCAGTAAACTGACAAAGTAAATTGTAGGCTTCACTGTCTAAAATTATTAAAGCTTAGCCAGTCATCCTAGAGGACCTAGGTAAACTGTAGGTTATTGTCTTTATTGTGATAGGTACCAGTATTAATTCTGTATTACAAGGTTACTGAATGAGTAGTTAAGGGTTAATTAAAAATTAACCAGTTAGGAATAGAGTTGTAATTCCTTTATTAATTAAGTTCCCCTGACAGCGTTTCTCAATTATCACACGTGTGTGTGTTGTATCACGGTGAAGTGATTAGAATATTGTGTAAACTAAACACCTAGTGATTAACTAATTAAGTGATTAGTTCTGGGTTGTTCCTGTTATTGTTGTTGTTAACTAATTAACTGCGGCAAATAATTTGTCAGCTTAAGGTTAATACAGATTCCAAAGTGTATTGTGTTTTGTTGTGTTTTCTAGTGAACTAAACGTGCTATAATAACACATATTTATATAAGATCTTATCTTTGATATACCTAGAGCCGAGCTACTCGAGTATACACTGCCCGATACAGAGAGATCTAATAGATATACAGTTAGGAGAGATATTTGGATAATCGTGTTTTATTCATTTACGGGTATTATAGGATCCCCGTGACAGGAGTGAAAATTGGGGTGCTCGTCCCGGATCTGAAACGGGACATGCATATTTAAAAAAGTATTGTTTGTAAATGGGGGCTTTATAAATTATTTTTACAAATTACTAGATATAGCAACGTTGTTCACTAGAAAAAATTAATAATAAGTGCATCATATCTAAACATGGATAAGAATTTGCTGGATAGGCATACGCTCAGTGTAGTGGAGATTAAGCGAGCACGTAAGGCCGAGTTAGTTGAAATCGCAAGTGAGCGGGAAATTGATTTAACATCAGCTAAAACCTTAGGTGATATAAAGACAATTATTATCCAGGAAGTTTTTGGTGATAGGCCTGTTATGGAAGACAGTGAGATTGTTCCAGAGATAGAGATAAATGAGTTAAGTGTGGAACAACAATTAGCTTTTAAAAAACTTGAGTACGAAAGAGAAGAACGTGCATTGGATAGAGAGAGAGAGAGAGAGAGAGAGAGAGAGAGAGAGAGAGAGAGAGAGAGAGAGAGAGAGAGAGAGAGAGAGAGAGAGAGAAGAGAGGGATAGAGAAGATAGAGAGAGGGAGAGAGAGAGGGAGAGAGAAAGAGAAGAGAGGGGTAGAGAAGAGAGAGATAGGGATAGAGAATTCCAGTTAGAAAAATTAAAAGTGGAACATGAGTTAAAGTTGAATACTGAAGAAGTTAGACGGGGAGAAGGAAATGGGTTTAACATGGAGGCTTATAGATCAGTGCCTGTGTTTGACGACCAGGAGGTAGATATGTTCTTCCAACTTTTTGAACAGGCCGCTAAGCAGCTAAATTGGCCGCAGTCTAAGTGGACATTGTTAGCCGTGTCTAAGTTTAAGGGGAAGGCTAGTGTAACTTATAATTCAATGAGTGATGAGCGAGCAAGTCAGTACGACCTAGTTAAGGCTGCAGTGTTGAGGGCTTATGAATTACGACCTGAGGATTATTGGTTACGGTATAGCGAGTTGAGAAAAACGCAGGGTCAGTCTTATAGTGAGTTTGTGGCTAAGAAGGCAGGGATGTTTGATAAATGGGTGGTGTCTCTTCAGGTAGAGTCATATACCGAGTTACGGGAGTTGTTGATCTTACAGGACATTAAAAATGGATTACCAGTTAGCTTACGTATTCATTTAGAGGATCGTGATATCAAAAAAATAGAGGAGGCAGGCATAGTGGCAGATGGCTACGTGTTAATACACAAAGCTCAGGCAGTACAGGGTAGCTCTATACAACAGGGTGATAAGAAGAAATTTCAGCCAGGTTTTTCCCGGGAAAGTAACTATCGGGGAGAGTCATCTAGTTGGTCAGCTAGTCAGGCAAGGAATGCACCTGGTGGGCAAAGTAAGGATAGGCCTGCATTATCAGCCAATGCACGAACTTTTCGTCCACATTGCAGTTACTGTAAAAAGGATAACCATCTTGTCGGGGACTGTTTTAAAATGGAAACGCGATAATGCGCAAATGGTCGGTTTAGTGAGGTCAGCTCCGTTAGCGAGAGAGTTAATGGTTAGTCCCATGGCAGAGAAAGTAAACCCGTATGTGTCCACTGGTATGGTTTGTGATGTGAAACAAGAATTGAGTCCTAAGACAATATCAATCTATCGAGATACCGGGTGTAGTCAGTCATTGATAACGTCAGAGTGTTTAGCCGGTATAGAGAATTCAGATACAGGACGTAGTTTGGCCTTAACCTCGGTTACTGGAGAAAATATGGTTGTCCGGTTACATAACGTTTTCTTGTGTTCGAAGTTTGTGACGGGACCAGTCGTTATGGCTGTTGTAAAGGACTTGCCTCTTAAAAACATAGGAGTTTTGTTGGGTAATGATTTGACTAGTCAGTGTTGTCAGCCGAAATGTGACCAATTGTTAATTAAAGACAGCCCTTTACCAATAGAAGAGTGTGAAGTTGATGAGATTAGATATCCAGCGTGTGTAAAGACTAGGGCTATGGCTAGAAGGGTAACAAGAGACCTAGAGGATATTTGTGATTTGTCTGATACGTGTGTGAGCCATGAAATTGGAGTGGATGAGGTTATCAGTAAAATGGTAGATAAGTCAACTGACGAACCAAATGTGGTGGAACCTGTTGAACTCCCGCAGAGGGTAAATGAACCAGTTGTGTTTGATAGAGGGGACTTACCTTGTAATAGAAAAGGGTTAGTTCTAGAGCAGGGGGCTGATCCAAATTTGTTGGCAGCTCGCACTACCTTGTTAACTGAGGGTGAGATGGAGGATCAGATGTCAGGTTATTATATGGACAAGGAAGTATTAATGGAACCTGGAAAACGTGCTACACTGAAAAAGAAGGAAACGAAGTTCCAGTGGTCAGATGAATGCGAGAAGTCATTCAACCGTCTCAAGCAGATGCTCTCCTCGTCTCCCGTGATGGCAGCACCAGACTACCGAATGCCTTTCAAGCTAGCTGTGGATGCCAGTGACGTCGGAGCTGGAGCTGTGCTGTTCCAGGAAGACGAAAATGGACTGGACCACCCTGTAAGTTTCTTCTCCAAAAAGTTTGACAAACACCAGGTGAACTATTCCACTATAGACAAGGAAGCTTTGGCCATTTTCAGATCTACGTGAAATCGGCAGTGCATCAAGTGGTTGTCTTTACGGACCATAATCCGCTCACTTTCATTCACAGAATGAAAGCCACCAACCAGAGAGTTTTGAGGTGGAGTCTTCTTCTGCAGGAATTCCCAATTACCATTGAACACATCAAGGGCACATCCAATGTAATCGCTGATGCCCTGTCCCGAAGTTGAACGTTATGATAA
Source organism: Gigantopelta aegis (assembly GCF_016097555.1). NCBI lineage: Eukaryota > Metazoa > Mollusca > Gastropoda > Neomphalida > Peltospiridae > Gigantopelta > Gigantopelta aegis. Next base: position 29,129,405 of record NC_054711.1, read on the forward strand.
TGTGTTGACGTTCTTGATTTCTGTTTTGTTTTTATATATTTTATTATATACCAGGGACTCAGAGACTCAGTGTGATTACTGCTAGTCACCTTATTACTAGGTGTTATAAATGTCCGGATGCGTCGGTTAACGCACATTTTGTTTTAATGTAGTATATTTCCCTATTCCTAGAGTAGAGGAAATATCCTTTTTGAGGTGGGGGTGTGTGACGGAACATGCTCTTAATTTCTTTTCGCCTGTGTCAATATTAATTCTTTTAGAGGGCCGTGTGCAGTCCCAATATGCACTTAGACTAGGTGGGCAATTTGTTACGTAATACCTCCGCGCGACCGTACCCTCTAATACACACCCAGACCAGTTGCAGGCCATGTGGCCAGTAGTTACGTAATACCTTCGGTAGTGCGGTTTACGACCAGGCGATTGTCAGCGATTGGCGACAGCTAGTCTGACCATCTAAGAAAAATATGCCGTCTTGGTCGCTGTGGAAATATCTCTTGTAGGTATTCGGTACCGCCTTGTACCCCCAGGCGATATTCGGCTTTTGTAATAAATTGCTAGGATTTTAGAGATATCGGGGAGAAACAAAAGGAAGGCTACCAGGGAACGTTAGTCCGTTTGGACTTGGTAAATATATATTATTTCTTCTCTGTTGTATAACCTTGATGTGACTGATGTGACTTTAAATATTTTAATACTGTATTATACCAATATTATTTAGACAGTGTTTCCGGTAAACTGACGAAGTAAATTGTAGGTTTCACTGTCTAAAATTATTAAAGCTTAGCCAGTCATCCTAGAGGACCTAGGTAAACTGTAGGTTATTGTCTTTATTGTGATAGGTACCAGTATTAATTCTGTATTACAAGGTTACTGAATGAGTAGTTAAGGGTTAATTAAAAATTAACCAGTTAGGAATAGAGTTGTAATTCCTTTATTAATTAAGTTCCCCTGACAGCGTTTCTCAATTATCACACTAATAACTAATTAACTGCGGCAAATATATTTGTCAGCTTAAGGTTAATACAGATTCCAAAGTGTATTGTGTTTTGTTGTGTTTTTCTAGTGAACTAAATGTGCTATATGTACATATATTTTTATAAGATCTTATCTCTGATCATACCTAGAGCTGAGCCACTCGGGTATATACTCCCCGATACAGAGAGATCTAATAGATATACAGTTAGGAGAGATATTTGGATAATCGTGTTTTATTCAGTTACGGGTATCATAGGATCCCCGTGATATGGAGTAGGAAGGAATCTGATTAAAATTAACTCTACTGGTCTACGGAGTAGGAAGGATGTATCGTCTAGGCAAGTGGAAGTCGTCTTACAGACGGAGTAGGAAGGATGTATCGCCTAGGTAAATCACAGACGTCTTACAGACGGAGTAGGAAGGATGTATTGTCTAGGCAAATGGAAGTCTTCCTATAGACGGAGTAGGAAGGATGTATCGTCTAGGCAAATGGAAGTCTTCTTACAGACGGAGTAGGAAGGATGTATCGTCTAGGCAAGTGACAGTCGTCTTACAGACGGAGTAGGATGTATCGCCAGGGTAAGTGGAAGTCTTCGTACAGACGGAGTAGGATGGATGCATCGTCTAAGGAAGTGCAAGTCTCCTTACAGACGGAGTAGGATTATCGTTTAGGGAAGTGGAAGTCTTCTTACAGACGGAGTAGGATGGATGTATCGTCTAAGGAAGTGCAAGTCTCCTTACAGACGGAGTAGGATGGATGCATCGTCTAAGGAAGTGCAAGTCTCCTTACAGACGGAGTAGGATTATCGTCTAGGGAAGTGGAAGTCTTCTTATATACGGAGTAGCATGGATGTATCGTCTAGAGAAGTGGAAGTCTTCTTACATACGGAGTAGGAGGGGTGTATCGTTTAGGGAAGTGGAAGTCTTCTTACAGACGGAGTAGGATGGATGTATCGTCTAAGGAAGTGCAAGTCTCCTTACAGACGGAGTAGGATGGATGCATCGTCTAAGGAAGTGCAAGTCTCCTTACAGACGGAGTAGGATTATCGTCTAGGGAAGTGGAAGTCTTCTTACAGACGGAGTAGGAGGGGTGTATCGTCTAGGGAAGTGGTAGTCGTCTTACAGACGGAGTAGGAGGGGTGTATCGTCTAGGGAAGTGGAA
>NC_054711.1:29131741-29146741 GCF_016097555.1 Gigantopelta aegis
GTAACAAGAAATTGACGTCATCGGGAACCTGGCAACCGGCTGTTAGGTCTTTGGGGGGCGTGTTTCCCACAGGGTAGAAGTAAGCTAAAACTAGAGAATAATATGCAAGTTAACACAGCATTTATGTTAAATGATTCATTCAGTTATACGTCATTTTGTGCGTGCGTGCGTGCGTGTGTGCATGCACGCGTGTGTATGTGTGTGTGGGGGGGGGGGTGTGCGTGTGTGGGATGGTGCATATAAAAGATCCCTTGCTGCTACTCGAAAAAGAGTAGCCCATGGCGACAGCGGGTTTCCTCTCTCAATATCTGTATGGTCCTTGACCATATGTCCGACGCCATATAACCGTAAATAAAATGTGTTGAGTGCGTCGTTAAATAAAACATTTCCTTCCTTCTGCTTGAACATATATGAATTCTTACACGTGAAATGTTTACCTCTCACTGTTGACTATCATAACGATATAATACTGCCGACACGAGGAGATCCTTTACTGGAGATCTCATACAAAGCCGTGTACTGTGTTCGATGAATCTATCCACGTACACTATTTTCGTCACCTTAGCGACAAGATTTCGTTTGCAAATTACTGTTTAAAAGAAGTGTAGTTTTTGTTTAATGGGTAACTTTCACTTTCGGTTATGTTCGGTTATCGATTGGGGAAATTAGCTAAATTGTAGTCATAACTTGATTTTTGTTTACATGGTTAAATTAATTTTTCAGAGCAGACACAATTACAACAGCTTTTTAAAGCTTCATTTGTTTAAAGGGACATTCCCGAGTTTGCTGCATTGTAAAATGTTTCCCACTAATAGAATATTTCTACGATTAAACTTGCATATTAAATATATTTTCTTGTTCAGAATATCAATGTCTGTATATTCAGTGTGTTTCTGGTCGTCTTAATATTTGTAAGAAGCCCAAACTGGATTTTGTCTTCAAATAATTTCGTACGTACGAAAAATAATATTTTAGGTAATAAAATGAAATTTACGCAAGTACAAATATTAGAACGACCAGAAACACGTTTAATATACAGCCACTAATATTTTATGCAGGAAAATATATTTATTATGTAATTACAATAGTTAAAAAGTCTCTGTTAGTCGATAACATCTAAAAAAATTGCAGCAAACTCAGGAATGTCCCTTTAACGACACCACTACTATATATAATTATATTCTGTAATAATAGTCATCCCAGTAAGCCAGCAACAATTATATATTATTTTTAATACAAAATAAACCACCATTGTCAAAGTGTTGAAATAATTGTATTATGGTTTGTACATAAATTAATCCACGTACTGAAATAATAATCGGAGTGTTTTCTTAGTTAATTGGTCTTTTCTTTCCGTGGTTCCTGATTGGCAGGTGTATATTTAGACGGTCCCCAGACACTGTGTCTAGACACACTAAAAAGACGTGCCTCTTTCATTAAGAGCACAGGGTATTGTGTGTTAACCGCACGGATACCCCTCTAATCGTAATCGATCAGCCGTCCTGCTTTATTACTGTAAGTAATTCTGTAAAACCCTTGATTAAGTAGACTTTCCCATCTAAAATCACAAAACTAACCAATTACGTAGTCCCAAAGAAAAGAAAATTATTACTTGGGTATCGTGAGTGGTCGTTTTTGCTCGAACATAGCATACCAATAGACCTAATAGATGCAAATTGAAATATATTTAGTTAAATAGTTTATTATACTATTAAGTCATTTATGTTGTTTTACAAGTCAGGTTGATGAAAGCGAAGCGCCTTGTCGTAAATTAGAGCGTTTGTTTACACTGTGCATAGAGCAGATGGACGGAGCTGATGAAACTTCGCCCCAAGCTATACCACCGGACATCACAAAAACGAAACAAAATGGCTGCCCACAGTTAGCAGAAATAATCATGGTTTTTATTAACTCTAAAATTACGCGTTTTTCATTTGTATGTGTTGGTGGTCCGGGTATGCATCTTTCAAACACATAAATCTCTTGTTTGAGTTTACTCTACCTTTAAAAAAACAGAAGGAAGGAAAGAAATGTTTTATTTAACGACGCACTCAACACATTTTATTTACGATTATATGGCGTCGGACATATGGTTAAGGACCACACAGATATTGAGGTAGGAAACCCGCTGTTGCCACTTCATGGGCTACTCTTTTCGATTAGCAGCAATGGATGTTTTATATCCACCATCCCCGAAACAGGATAGCACATACCACGGCCTTTGTTACACCAGTTGTGGAGCACTGGCTGGAGCGAGAAATAGCCCAATGGGCCCACTGACGGGGATCGATCCCAAACCGACCACGCATCAAGCGAGCGCTTTACCACTGGGCTAACAGAATGAGAATACTCAAATTTGGACGCCGGGAAAAAAAAAAAACAAAAACATTGTGTAACATACAAACTGTTGAAAGTTAAATTTGTTTTATTTAACGACACCACTAGAGCACATTAATGTATTAATCATCGACTATTGGACGTCAGACATTTGCTAATTCCGACATTAGTATTAGAGAGGAAACCCGCTAAAAAAAAATTGTCCGTTAGCAGCCAGGAATATTTTATATGCACCATCCCACAGACAGGATAGCACATACGACGACATTTGATAATACCAGTCGTGGTGCACTGGCTGGGACGAGAAATAGCTCAATGGGCCCACCGACAGGATCGATCCTAGATCGACTGCGTATCGGGCGAGCGTTTTACCACTGGTCTACGTCCCACCACAATACAGCGATTGATACAGACAAAACAAGAAACATTAATAATAATAATAATAATAATTAATAATAAATAATAAATAATAATAATAATAATAAAATCTTTATTTATAGAAGGTAACTCAGTTAGTTCTAGACTATTCTTCCCTGAGGCCTAATTATACTAATTATAACAATAATAATCATAATCATATTAATAATGTTTAAAAAAACCCACACGAAAACCCAAACTAACGAAACCATACATGTATACATGTACAATAATACAACCATAAAAGCTATTAAATAAGTATGTAGAAGAGAAATCATGTTTCTAAGAAGTGTTTGACAAATCTTTTCTTAAATATATTTAAACTAGTAAATTGTTTAACAACATTAGGTAAACTCTTCCAGATACCAACTCCAGAAAATTGAAAGCTTTTCTTGTAGTGCTCTATTTTTGGTCCAAGAGCTAACATATTTCCATCATCAATGAAGCGAAGTTCATAAATTGATGATATTGGATTGAACAGGTATCTGAGTTACTGAGGAGTAAGTCTGTTTAGTGTATAATGTACTTAAACGTGCATTGTCTGGAATATTTTTATTATTTAAGCATTTAGAACAGAAAATCCCATTACGTTTGGTGCATATAAGACGCCGCACTCCGAATTGGTTTCACTACACTGGCTTTTCTAAGTTAAAAGTAAACCCACTATTTTGAAAATGGGACACTTTTGCCGGGCTCCCTCTGGGCTAAAAATAGTATAGTTCGGCTATTGTTGCATTACAAAAACCGAGCGGATTCTAGCAGCCAATTCCTAGCAGCCAATTACGCTAGCAGCCAATTTCAGCAGACACTCATACGCCTTTCGATTGTTACCTGTATTTCACACACTTTTAAACACATTGTTATGCTAATTTTTATTATTCACTACAACTTAAGAATTTTAGAGTTTTAAAGAGTATCTTTATATAATAACAACACAAAAACAAAATAACAACCAAGACTCATTTTCACAGTCTTATTGTTACTAATATCCGTATAAATACAACTTAACCGTTTTATTAAGCACTTTTATAATATCTGAAGTATCACTTTAAAACTCCGTCTGTACTACGGTAATATAGGATGTCCAACTAGTTTCGTATAGCCCACACCACAACACACATTATAAAATGCGTATGAGTCCGGTGTTTAGAACGTCACCATGCGTGTCTGCTGAAATTGGCTGCTAGCGTAATTGGCTGCTAAGAAGTGGCTGCTAGAATTCGCTCGGTATTACAAAATGGCGAGAATTGTTCTAACTGGCTAGTAAGCATTTGACGATATGCGTTAATGACAATGGTTTGTGCTATCCTGTCTGTGGGAAGCGCAAATAAAAGATCCCTTGCTGCCTGTCGTAAAAGAGTAGCCTATGTGGCGACAGCGGGTTTCCTCTAAAAAAACAGTGTCAGAATGACCATATGTTTGGCGTCCAATAGCCGATGATAAGATAAAAACATCAATGTGCTCTAGTGGCGTCGTTAAATAAAACAAACTTTACTTTTACTTTTCGTTAGTTAGTCGGACACATCTTAAAATGAGAGCAAACCCAAGACAGACACTAAAACTCACCCGCTGATGCATCCATTTCGCAAATACGTGGATGAACTGAACAACTATACGATCCTAAGGACGTAATCGAAAGTGAAAGTTATTTATTTCCGTAAACTACGAAACGAAAAGAACATTTATGCTAAACGATAATTGTCAAACGGTGTCGTGTCGGTGAAGTGACTAAATGTGTACATGAATATATGCAACGTACATAGTACACGGTATTAAATAGTGCGTAACGAAAGTACAAGTGGACGCATTTATCCCAATATATAAAATAGATTAACTCCTTCGTTTCAGGCCTGCGAAGTGTCTGTATCATAACCCAGAACGGAAATACGATCTTTGATAAGACATAAATTATGATTGTGGCTTATTAATTAGATCATGACAAATTGTCCTTTTTAGTATAATTATACACAGAGTACCAGTGTCGGATCCAGAAACTCCGTTTGGGGGAGTGGGGGCAATGACATGAGGCGGAATACCAAGAGAACTTTTGGGGAGGTTTGGAGGGGGATCGTAAATTTGTTTTAAATTATTAATTTTATTATTATTAATTTAATAAAATTATAACTGTCACAAAATTTTAAAAGTTATGACTGAGCTATGTTACCTTCCGTCAGTGGTCTGCTTCGTTAATACAGTGTTAGTTATTTTTATTTCGCTCCAACTCCTGAAAAAAAAAAAACCCACCATATTATCCTTAATTATTTGGATAGTATGGTTTTTTTTTACAATGGAGACATGCATTGGAGCCCACTTCTGTCCCATGTAAACCAAGGCATAAACAGTGTTCAGTGTATTAATATATTACACAATATTTTATTACAATTACGTTTTTTTTTTATATGATTTGACATGTTTCGGTACTTATTAAAGGGACAAATTACGCATAAAATATTAGTGGCTGTAATTACAAATTGTAATTACAAATATATCAAATATATTTTTCTGCATAAAATATTAGTGGCTGTATATTAAAAGTGGACGTTCTAATACGATTGTTCATTACAAATATATCAAATATATTTGAAGACAAAATCCAGTTTTTCTTACGAATGTTGCATAAAATGCAAAGCTATTATTAGTTTGCTGCAGTTTTTAAAATGTTATCGATAACAGAAACCTTTTAAACGATTGTTTATTAAATATATTTTTCTGATCGTTTTCTGATAATATTTGTACTAGGTTAAATTTCATTTTATTTCCTAAAATATTGTTTTTTCGTACGTACGAAATTATTTGAAGACAAAATCCAGTTTGGGCTTCTTACAAATATTAAGACGACAAGAAACACATTAAATATACAGACACCAATACTCTAAACAAGAAAATATATTTAATATGCATGTTTAATCGTATAAATATTTTATTAGTCGGAAACATCTTACAATGCAGAAAACTCAGGAATGTCCCTTTAAGAAGAACACCTGTCAGTTGGTTGTAAAACAAATTTTATTTTCAAAGTGGTCAATCAACATTTGTTCATCTTGTAGTTGTTTATGTCATGCATTTCTTGTGGCTCACAGTATCGGCTGTAAACATATAATCTTTTGTGTATTAATGAATGAATGAATGAATTAATTAAACGGACATACCCTAGTTTCAACCCGTGAAAATTAACACTAAGTTTAGTTAATCTACAAAGCTGTAACACATTTGGATAAAGTTACAATTGAGTGAAACATGAGTCTGTGACTTTGAGATGGTGAAATATCCTCTAAAACTCGACTCCATAACTGTTACTTCTCAGACGCACGTGCGCGTTTTGTAAAAATGGTGCAGGGGTGTAACATTCTCTTTGAGATGGCCATACAACAACACCAGTAAAGTTCGGTGTCCGTAAAAATATTTGTATTTGAACAGTTTTTTACGGTTTAAACCTGAATTTTTATAATGTTGATCATCACTTTATTTAATTGCATTACCATAGTTTGACACCCAATAGCCGATGTATTTTTCGTGCTGGGGTGTCGTTAAACATTCATTCATTCATTCATTCATTCTCAGACGCACGTGCGTTTTTAAAATATGAGAAATGCATTTTGTGATATTAAAAACACCAGGATGACCAAAAACACTTCGAATGTACGGAAATGGATAATCTAAACAGTAAAATCTAAGTAAAGTGATTTCAGTTAGCAAAAACGGCTGAATGTAAACAATATGACTTAGTGAAAAAATGAATGAATGATTAATTAATTAATACATGAATGAATGAATGAATGAATGAATGAATTGATTAATTGATTCATTCATTCATTCATTCATTCATTCATTCATGGTTGTTTAATGACATCCCAGCACAAAAGTAAACATCGGCTATTGGGTGTCAAACAAGGGTAAGTATATAAATATAAGCAGATTCAATAGGATGGAGCAAAATGGCTGCGCCCACTATATTATTAATAGTTGTCATATTTTTACCGTTTTGTTAGTTAAATATACCAATATATTTTATTTTTATGATATTAAGGTGGTTTCAGTGGAAACATATAATATGTGCTTTACATATCGTTGAATATGCATGCCAGTCTAAAAATATTCCTGATTGTTCCTTTAAAGACCTTCTAAAAGTATCAATAAAATATTGCCACAAAACATATTGAAACCTGTGTCAAAACGTTCGATATTTAGACGAATAGCTCTTTAATACATTAATTGATTTGGGAGAATAACGATGGTCTCTTGACACAGGTGGCTGCTAAATACAGGTCAAGTTATACTGTATTTGATGATTTGGGAGAATAGTGTAGTCTTTTAATGGGGTTTTTGTGGGGTGGGTTTGGTTTTTGGGTTGTTGGGTTTTTTTTGCTGGGTCTGGCGCAATTGTGGGTGGGTGGGGGGCAGGTTGAGTGTCATACATACTTAACTCATTCATTTACTCTGAAGAAAGATCCTCTAGCTCACTATACTCTGACGGTTTACCATAATTTAGCGTAATGCATCGTCTTAAGGAAACGAGAAAGATATATCTGGTAGAGAAAATGTGATAGAATCATTTTTATTCCATCTTGAACTTGTTTTAAAACTTCTCAGATATATTTTATTTTATTGTTGATTTTATTTTTACTTAATTGTGATATTTGTATTTCGTGCATATTTCTTCACTTTTTAAATTTAATTTTTGAATGTTTATATTCATGCTGATCATCAGTTCATTTATATATAGTTTATATTTGTTTGACATACAACAGCTGATATATTTTTCATGCTGAGGTGTCAAACCGTTCATTCATTCCTGGAAAGTGGAAGTCATCATGAAGACGGATTAGGGAAGTGGAAGACTTCTTACAGACTGAGTAGGAAGCAATCTGATTAAAATTAGCTCTACTGGTTTATCAGTAGATATAATAGCATTGCGTGGACTCCTATGTCCAGGTGACATTTCATCTATAAATAACAATTTAAATATGGACCAATTACACTTCGCCTTTTATAGCGTTATTCGAAAGCCAACTTGTTGGTCTATTTCAACATTAAAAAACAGGATGAAAATTGCAGTAATAAACTCTGGATTGTATACTAGTATAAACAGATGTTTTTGCTATACCATCACGGCGTTGTTGTTGTTTTTTTCGGCTTGATGATGATGATAACTAGTTTAACGTGCCCATATACCACTAGGGTTTCGAACACGCCCATCCCGAGTCTGACCTCCGATAAGATCGGTGGCCTAACTCGGGATGTGTGTGTGTGTGTGGGGGGGGGGGGGGGGGGTAGTGTTGAAAATGGGCAGAATTTTTTGAAAATAGCAATTAGTAAAAAGTTAATGGAATAAACTTATATAAAAAAATTTTAATAAAAGTTAATAGAATAAATTTATATTAAAAAAATAATAAAAAGAATTGACTGCTCGGCCGAATATTTATATAATTTGGAGCATTTTAGAAGGACAGTCCAAAAATAAATAAGACAAAGAAGAGAGGATCGGACTATTTAATAATATTTAAAAAAAAGTAATTTCGACATAAAAGTTTGAACGAAGGTCTAAATGTTTAAAGTCCGATCTATATGTCCACGTGAGTGGCCTCGTTAAGGCCGTTATGGTGTGGAGGTTGGCCTACGGCGAACCGATGAGCGGAGAACTGGCAAAGGCGGGGATGAAGTGCTTCCATCTCTGGTCGGCGAAGATGGTTATGACACTTCGGTAGTCGTTGCCGAAAAGGGCCTTGAAGATCCTGTGGATGGTGTGGCTATCCATCTCTCTAACCAGGACCGCTTGTCGGTAGGCTCCTTCTCGGCACTGAGTTAGTACCAACCCCATCTTGCCGGCTGTAGATTTGATGGTGTGTAGCTCGTAAGCGCTTCCATCAGGCAGTTGTTTCAGTTCTGGTTCCACTAGTCCGCCCATCAGTGATGCCGGATCCGAGGTGTCCCCTTGCACGAACTTCAGGAAGCCGGACCTGATTTTCCCGATCCGAACTTTCCAGACGGCTTCCGAGTCGGATGGGGACGGTGCCTGTGACGGTGGAGGCCTTGCCTTGTCAGGCTGGTCGCTCGGCTGAGCGACGGCCTTCTTCTTCGCAACGGCTACTGCTCGGACCGCCGCCTTCTGAACTGGCAAGACTGGTGACAGTGGCCAGTTACGTGTAGGCGGTGGCGTAGAGGGAGACGGAGGTCCGTCTGCGGGCGTTGAGAGCATCCCTCGGTGTTGACGGCGGGTCCGGATGAGCTGGTCCTTTCGTCTTGGGACGAGCCGGGGGCGGCGGCGCAGAAGGGACCGCCGCTGGCGGTTGAGCCGCCAGTTTTGTTCCCCCTGAGCCGCCCCTGGCACACTTTTCTTCTTCCTCCGTCCTCTTCCCTTCCTCTTCTGCGAGTCCGAGTCGCCGTACACCAAAGTCACGGTTGCCAGCTTCATCGAGAGTTGGCTTGGCTTGAAACGAATTTTATATTCAAATTAGTTTCCGGAATGCTTCGTAATTCACTCGAATCATTTCGTATACCCTCGGCAGAATCCCGAATGTTTTCAAAATTCTTTTCAAATCACTGGCATGATTTTGCAAGTGTCGAATGAAAGGTCAACTGGACATGAGCTCAAATGGGGTGCTGTTAGATACACAGGTAACAGTAATTAACTAGTGGAGCTAATTTTAATTAGATTGAGTAGGAAGGGTGTGTCGTCTAGGGGAGTGTCAGTTTTCTTACAGACGGAGTAGGAAGGATGTGTATCGTTCTAAAAATGCAAGTCCCCCAACGGATGAAGTAGGAAGGAAAGTGGAAGTCCTCTGACGGATGAAGTAGAAGGATGTATCGTCCTGGAAGTGGAAGTCCTCCGACGGATAAAGCATCAAGGATGTATCGTCATAGAAAGGGGAATTCCTACTATTATACAATCAGTGTGCTCTAGTGGTGTGGTTAAACAAAAGAAACTTTTTCCTACTATTATACAGGTGAACTAGTGATATTTGTCGATATATCCTTTTCACCTTGTGATGAGATACGATTTTGAAAATGTTAATAGTTTACCTATAACAAAATAAGAACTGACAAATACTTCCTGGTATGGTATGTCCGTACAATGACTATCTAGACGAATTTATTATCTATACATGAACAAAACGTTTCCTGTCCTATTATTATATCGTTATTGAGTGCTTGTATGTTTTATCACGAGCAAATGAGGAAAAGTGTCAAAAACTAACAGCTAATTGATCCTTGTTGCTCTGTACCAGGATGTTATAAATTTCATTATCTTTTAATGTTCGCAGTTTTGGTTGTAATTATCAAGTATCGGCCTAGGTGCTGTCGTGATTAAAAGGACATTCCTGAGTTTGCTGCAATTTTAAAGATGTTATCGACTAACAGAGACTTTTTAACGATTGAAATTACATATTAGTGTCTGTATTTTAAACGTGTTTCTGATCGTTCTAATATTTGTACTAGGTTAAATTTCATTTTATTTCCTAAAATATAGTTTTTCGTACGTACGAAATTATTTGAAGACAAATTCCAGTTTTGGTTTCTGAGAAATATTAAGACGACCAGAAACACACTGAATATACAGACACTGATATTCTAAACAAGAAAATATATTTAATATGTAAGTTTAATCGTAGAAATATTTTGTTAGTCGGAAACATCTTACAATGCAGCAAACTCGGGAATGTTCCTTTAAACCATCGGACTTGAGGCTGGTAGGTACTGGGTTCGCATCCCGCTACCGCCTCCAAGCCAGAGCGAGTTTTACGATTCAGTGGGTAGATATAAGGTCACTAAACCGACTTCTCTCTCACTAACCACTCACAATTAACCACTAACCCATTTGCTGTACAGACAGCCAAGAAAGCTGAGGTTTGTGCCCAGGAAAGCATGCTTGAACCTTAATTGGATATAAGCACATAAATAACTATGAATGAATTACACTTCTGTCTATGCGCACCACGGGCATTTTCGGTGAGTTCATGAAACAAAACAAATTAAAGGCGCATACCTTAGTTTTAGCCCGTAAAAAATTGACACTATGCCCTAAGTTTAGTTAATTTACAAACCTGTAACTCATTTGGATAACTCACAATACAATGAAAGAAGAGTCTGTGACGTTAAAACTAGGAAATATCCTTTAAAATAGACTAGAACTCGAATCAATAACCGCAACGTCTCAGACACACGTAAGTTTTTTAAAATATAAAAAATGCATTTTTTTGTTATTAGAAACACCAGGATGACCAGAAATACTTCGGTTCTACGGAAATGGATAATCTGAAGAATAAAATAGAAGTAATGTTTTATTTCAGTGATCATAAACGAATTTAATAGTAAAAGATATGCTGTAGTGTTTAAAAACTAGGGTCTGTCCTTTTAATTAATCAGCTCTTACTAGACAAAACTTACACTATTTTTCTATGTGCACTAACTTAAAAAGCCTGCAGCAGAGGCCCCCAGAAGTGAAGTGTACCGGGGCCGGAAGTATAACTGTTGTCACCATGGTGGCAATTAATCTCTGGGGGTCAGAGTTCATGAAAATATAAGATGACATTTTCTAAAGTTGGTGCGAACAAGATGGCGGCCGTTTTCCAAAATGGCCGCCAGTCCATCAATAATATTGTATATCTTTAGAACTTGATCTTGGTGTTAAAACTGATGTTTATGGAGTCAATACGTTCATCAAATGGTTTGTTATACTGTCAGATAACTGGTTGTTGAACAGTTAAAAATGGATGACAAAAATGGCGGTGATTTTGGCATAAAAATCTAATAATTTGTGTTGGAAAGACACCTTTTATGTTAAATATTAAATGTTAATGGTTGATAAGTTTAGCTGACATATTTTGAAAAATACTAAAACAAAAATTAACCTAAGATTGTAACTGTTCGTCTAAAATGATAAATCAAGATGAGGTATGTATGCTATACCATTGATCAATTCATTGCTCATTAAGTAAGCGTTGTTGTCATTATAGAGTTATTAGCACTCACAAGTTACCACAACGAATCAACCATAATACCAAACGAATGAATAATTAATTAATAATTAATTAATTAACAAATGAATAATGAATAATGAATAAATGAATAAATGAATAATGAATGAATGAATTGTTAACAGATCCATAACACGAAACCCACTGAGGGTGATACATAAATAATTGAGTACACAGTGCTATGCATACTATCGTCCTCATACTAGTTATCATCTGGTGCACTGGCGGCTTCATCTCACTGTCATCTTCACATACAACATAATCATCTGATTTATTTATTGCCTGATGTTCTGCATGGTTATCCATTGTCAAAGCATGATCACTTTGAAGCACAAGAAATGGGCAGTCACTTTCGTATTGGGTTGTTCAGCAAGCAATTCGGGATAACATCAAACCTGGTTCATTAGCTTAGGTACCAAGTACCATTAAAACATATTTCTTTTCAAAACCACTCTTGACAGCATTTTCAAGACAAGTAAATATTACAAAATATGGCAGTTGTGAAGTCAGTATATTCAAACATGAATTAGGCTGACATCTGAATTGTGCTACATGCAAAATATACTTCATGAAAGTGAGCACAACACATTGTAATAAGCAGTGATGTTCTCGTATTACTTCTGTATTATCGTAATACGAGTATAGTTAGAGTAAAGAAAATACTTGTATATCTACTCACATGCAACGAAAGAACATATTCCAGACATACCTCGTATAAAACAGCACTTGCTATGTATGGCCAGCTAAAGCGTATGCAGCACTGTAATATAATGTCTGTATCCTGCCTATAAATGGCTACAACACTGAGCTCTTTCTTGGGTTTTGGGAAACACTAATGCATAATAATGAAGAAAGCTGAACAGTTTTAGTCGTTCCCAACCTTGGAACACAGGAGATATTGTTTTAGGAATAAAAATGGTAGCTACCAGGTTTCTTGGGCCCTGTTCAGTAACGCTGACTGCGCATTGTTAAACAATATTCAGTGAGACGTTGTTGTCTATAAGAAGAATGTCTTTGCAAATAAATGGCCACCAGCTGAAGACACACGCACATGCAGACTGCATTGATACCAGTTGACATAGCGATGAACTCTATGTTCATGAATGAGGATTCTAACATGTTTGATTTCGAGAAAACACTTAATGGGTAGGGTTTACCAAAACTGATGAAAACAGACTATATGCATTAATTGATCCAAAATGGCTGAACATCCTGGTGTGCACCAGGCGGCCCTTTTTATTTACACATGTACTTCAAAGTGCTAATGTCTTGACATTGGATAACCTTGCAGAGCAGCATGCAGATGTATCCAAGGGATGCACCAGATTATTTTGTTGCATGTGATCCACCAACACAAGTTATGTCAGATGAGTT
Source organism: Gigantopelta aegis (assembly GCF_016097555.1). Taxonomy (NCBI): domain Eukaryota; kingdom Metazoa; phylum Mollusca; class Gastropoda; order Neomphalida; family Peltospiridae; genus Gigantopelta; species Gigantopelta aegis. The sequence goes on from NC_054711.1 coordinate 29,144,845, forward strand.
AAAGTCTGCTTTGTTCAACACCATCACTGGAGCACATTGATTTAAAATCATTGGCTATTGGATGTCAAACATTTGGTAATTTTAAGAGAGGAAACCCGCTGTATTTTTTTCATTAGTAGCAAGGGATCTTTTATATGCACCATCCCACAGCCTTTGATATACCAGTCGTGGTGTACTGGCTGAAACAAGAAATAGTCCAATGAGCCCACCGACGGGGATCGATCCAAAACCGACCGCGCATCAGACGAGCGCTTTATCACTGAGCTATGTCAGTGGAGAAGGAATCTGATGACAGTACTATGTACTATGTAATATGTACAACACATTGAGGTCGTTTTGTGAACAACCCTCAAGGTGTTTTGTACTGGATTTTTACTAAACATTCTTTCATTCATTCATTCATTCATTCATTCATTCATTCTTTCTTTCTTTCTTTCTTTCTTTCAAACATACACTCACTCATTCTCTCACTAATTCATCCATTCGTGTATTTATTCAGGCTATAGTTGCTAAATTTTTGTGGATGTCGATAGCTAGGTGTATAATTACAGCAACGCTTTTTTTACTGGGGAACCATTGATCAATAGTATGACATATGTCGGTATCTTGATCTATTATTTTATACAATTATTTACAATTTGCAGTTATATTTTATTTGAATAATTTTTTTAAAACATTCTAACTAAACTTAGCAACAATCTAAAACTAATATTTGACATAAAATTAGGTTTTTATATGTCATGCTACAAATATTTTTAGATTTTCATTCCATATTTACCGTCCTTTTACTCAGCCATTAGTCAATACAATATCTGACAGTATTAGACAGTTTTAATGAACTTGTTGAGCCCATAAACATCTATTTTGACACCAAGATCACATTTCTAAGTGCTGTAGTTCTGAAGATATACAGTTTTTATGATGACTAGCGGACGTTATGAAAAACGGCCGCCATCTTGTTCGCACCAATTTTAGAAAATGTCATCTTATATTTTCATGAATTCCACACCTCAAAAATTAATTTCAGCCACAGTGACAAAAGTTATACCTCTGGAAGCCCCGGTTACTCAAAAGTACTGAGAAGGGTTTTTCCCGTTTCTGCGTCCTGACTGCTCCTTTAATCGTGTTTGTAAACTACATCCAAATGAGTCCTGCTGCGTTTGCTGCGTCCTGCTGCGTCCAGCAATACTATAGTTATTATTTTTTTTTTTTTTGATTTTTTTTGTCTTTATAAGTGTTCATTGAATGCAATTAGAACAACACATAGCAACGGGTTATGGAACATGGGTCTAGTGTATTTTAAAGGTATTTTCAACGTTTATAATACTTTAGGGTACTGGCTTGTTTCACCCTGTTGTAAACTTTATCCCAAACTCTCCATCCCTGTTTGTAGATTAATCAATACTATAGTTATTAATCTAAATATTGGTACTCTCTCTCTCTCTCTCTCTCTCTTTCAACGACTCACTCAACACATTTATAGCTATCGGTTATCTTTCTCGTCAGACAAAAAAACAACAACACACTTTCACAGATCCATTTTGTGAACGACGTACATAAATATTTGTCACCACACAGGATATCTATTATACGACAGGCAGCAAGGGATCTTTTATTTGCGCTTATACAGGCAGGATAGCACAAACCATGGCCACACATGAACCACATGGATCACTGGTCGGTACATATACATTTACATATGTACCTACCTACATTGAGCCTTGCGGCGTGGACCGCTGGGTTTGGAGTCGATGCATCTGGATTAAAACTACAAAAATTAGGACTGGGATCCGAACCCAGTACACTACCAGCCTGTAGAAGAATTTATTAAGACTATACTACGCCACCGAGGCCGGTATATTGGTACAAAAACACACAACTGAGAGTGTATTAGGTA
>NC_054711.1:29151741-29156741 GCF_016097555.1 Gigantopelta aegis
ACAAACACATGCACACGCATAAGTAACATATTACATATACACACTTATAACACATACACACAAATTCAAATATACACATATGCACGCACGCATTCACGGATAGTTATAAGCATACATATAAACACGTACACACACACACACACACACACACACACACACACACAGACAAAGTCAAAATCAGTGGACACTGTGAAGTTTAAACAATAAACAATGTTGTGTGTACTTTGTTAAAGTGTGTGTGTGTGTGTGTGTGTGTGTGTGTGTGTTATATACATGTATTATATGCACATATACACACACAAAAACACATACATATTGTATATACAGACAAAGATATTAACGCACATAAGGCTGTATAGAAATGGACTCTTTAATTCTCTCTCTCTCTCTCTTGATTTCATTATCTCTCTCTCTCTCTCTCTCTCTCTCTCTCTCTCTCTCTCTCTCTCTCTCTCTCTCTCTCTCTCTCTCTCTCTCTCTCTTGATTTCATTATCTCTCTCTGTCTATCTCTCTCTCTCTCTTTCTCTATGTCTCCTATCTCTTTCCTTGCACTCTTTAAATTTAAATGTCTGAAAATTTATTATTAGGTCAAGCACGTTTCAGACTGTTGTTTTCCATTGAATTTTCAATGCTACCTTTCAATGACGACTTGAGAGACCCTCGAACAGAGCTCTACGTGGAATACTCAAGGACGTTGAAGTTACAGGTAAGGTTGGTTTTTTAGTTATTATGTTTTTAGATTTTGCATTAGTAAAATATATCAATGATTGGGGATAAAGACAGTAGCTTTAAAACTGTAGTTGTATTTTCAACAATATTATAGGATGATGAGTTCAGATTGTAAATAGACCAAACCTGTAGCTGTGTTTTTGTGTTGCATTAGTAAATAGAGGACGCCATATAACCGTAAATATATTGTGTTGATTGCGTCGTTAAATAGAACATTTCCTAGTAAATAGAGCTATAGGTTAGGAAATTAAAATTAGAGAGGAAATTAACGACACCACTAGAGCACATTGATTAATTAACCATCGGCTATTGGACGTGAAACATTTGGTAATTCTGACCCGTAGTCATCAAAAGAAACTCGCTAAATGTTTTGTTTTTTTACATTAGCAGCATGGGATCTTTTATATGTACTTTCCCACAGATAGAAAAGCACATACCACGGCATTTGACCGGTTGTGGTGCACTGGTTTGAACGAGAGAAAAACCCAATCATTTGAATGGATTTACCGAGGTGGTTCGATCCTGTGACGCAACCATCTCAGGCGAGCACTCTACCGACTGGGCTAAATCCCCCCCCCCCCACCCACCACCACCCCCCCCCCCCCCCCCCCCCCCCCCCACCCCCGAGATTGGGGACACAGACAGTAGCTTTAAAACAGTAGTTGCATTACCAGCAATAGTTAACGACGCACTCAACACATTTCATTACGGTTATATGGTTAAGGACCACACGGATACTGAGGGAGGAAACCTGCTGTCGCCACTTCGATTAGGTCAGGTCAGGTCAAAGAGTTTAACGTGCACATTCAGAGCAAGCTGATGTAGCGCACGCCTGTCCTGGGCGCAGGTGTCGGCCTCAGCCGGTTCCTCCGTCCAGGACAAGAAAACTTCGATCAGCAATAAGGGATCTTTTATATGCACCATCCCATAGGCAGGATAGCACATACCACGGCCTTTGCTGTACCAGTCGTGGTGCACTGGCTGCAGCGAGAAATAGCCAATGGGCTCACTGACAGGGATCGACCCCAAACCGACCGCGCATCAAGCGAGCGCTTTACCACTGGGCTGCGTCTCGCCCTTATTATAGAAACAGCTCCAATTGTAAATTTATCAAAACTGTAGCAGTATTTTTGTTTTGAATTAGTAAATAGTGCTATAGGTTAGGAAATAGAAAAACCTGCTTTATAATTGTAGTTGTGTTTTTGTTTTGAATTAGTAAATTGAGCTATAGGTTAGGAAATAGAAAAAAACTGCTTTAAAATTGTAATTGTCTTTTGTATCAGTACGTAATGTTACATACTTGGTAAAATGAGATGAGTTTATTAAAATTGTAGCTGTGTTTTTGTTTTGAATTAGTAAATTGAGCTATAGGTTAGGAAATAGAAAAAAACTGCTTTAAAATTGTAATTGTCTTTTGTATCAGTACGTAATGTTACACACTTGGTAAAATGAGATGAGTTTATTAAAATTGTAGCTGTGTTTTTGTTTTGAATTAGTAAATTGAGCTATAGGTTAGGAAATAGAAAAAAACTGCTTTAAAATTGTAATTGTCTTTTGTATCAGTACGTAATGTTACACACTTGGTAAAATGAGATGAGTTTATTAAAATTGTAGCCGTGTTTTTGTTTTGAATTAGTAAATAGAGCTATAGGTTAGGAAATAGAAAAACCTGCTTTAAAATTGTAATTGTTTTTTGTATCAGTACGTAATGTTATACACTTGGTAAAATGAGATGAGTTTATTAAAATTGTAGCTGTGTTTGTATTTACCATTAGTAAATAATACTATAATATGGTGGTGCGATATAGTGACCTTTTTATAGTTGTGTTCGTATTCTGGGACAGTCAGTGTTAAAACGATTATTTCGTTTAACATCACCACTAGAGTACCTTCATTAATAAATCATTGACTATTGGATGACAAAGCATTAGTAAATTATATTATAATTATGATGATGCGAAATTGTGAGTTTATTAAAACTGTAGTTATGCTTGTATTTTGCATTAGTAAATGATGTTATACTGTGGTGAGGCGAGGTCGTGAATTTATTAAAATTGTAGTTGTGTTTGTATTTTGCATGAGTAAATGATGTTATAATATGGTGAGGTGAGATTGTGAGTTTATTATATCTGTAGTTGTGTTTGTATTTTGCATGAGTAGATGATGTCATAACATGGTGAGGCGAGATTGTGCATATATTAAAACTGTGGTTGTGTTTGTATTAGTAAATGATGTTATAATATGGTGAGGCGAGATTGTCAGTTTATTAAGACTGTAGCTGTGTTTGTGTTTTGCATGAGTAGATGATGTTATATGGTGAGGCGAGATTGTGAGTTTATTAAAACTGTCTTTGTAGTTTGCATTAGTAAATAATGTTATAATATAGTGAGGCGAGATTGTCAGTTTATTAAGACTGTAGCTGTGTTTGTATTTTGCATGAGTAGATGATGTTATATAGTGAGGCGAGATTGTGAGTTTATTAAAACTGTAGTTGTGTTTGTAGTTTGCATTAGTAAATGATATTATAATATGGTGAGGTGCGACTGTGAGTTTATTAAAACTGTAGTTGTGTTTGTATTTTGCATGAGTAGATGATGTTATAATATGGTGAAGCGAGATTGTAAGTTTATTAAAACTGTAGTTGTGTTTGTATTTTGCATTAGTAAAAGATGTTATAATATGGTGAGGTGCGACTGTGAGTTTATTAAAACTGTAGTTGTGTTTGTATTTTGCATGAGTAGATGATGTTATAATATGAGAGGTGAGATGGTGAGTTTATTAAAACTGTAGTTGTGTTTGTATTTTGCATTAGTAAAAGATGTTATAATATGGTGAGGTGCGACTGTGAGTTTATTAAAACTGTAGTTGTGTTTGTATTTTGCATGAGTAGATGATGTTATAATATGAGAGGTGAGATGGTGAGTTTATTAAAACTGTAGTTGTGTTTGTATTTCACATTAATAAATGATGTTATAATTAGGTGCATCATGATTGTGAGTTTTATTAACTGTGTTTGTGTGTTGCCCCCGCTGGGAAGTTCGGAAGATTTGCCCAAGACTTACGTGTTTGAGCCTTCAAAAAGTGTAAGCACGTGTCAAATAGTTTATTGAATTCAATGTGTGTTGCATTAATAAAGGCAATTGTAGGATCTTAGTTTTAAATTGTCTGAAGGTATTATTTTATTTATACATTGTGGTAGACATATATATTTCATAAAATAAAGATTTATTGCAATTTCAGTTAACAGAAATCTACATAAACATCCCAAGTTATATTTTTGTTGATATCAGTGGATTCAGGCGAGTATACATTTAATTAGTCACTTTTGTGACATACCTGGATATAGCGACTTTGAGTGCGTGCGCTCGTGCGTGAAATTTGGATATAGCGACGTTCATCTTTGGTGAGTGAGAGTGTGCGTGCACAGGCGTCAGTTTTAATAACGTCTTCGATAAGACCTACTGACGCGGAAATATCTTAATTTAATAGTTGTACTTTTTTTCATTGTATTTTAAATTTAAAATGTGTTTCATCTGGCCAGTAAATTTCTGAAATTTAATTTAAATTAAATCGATGTACCAAATTACCAATTACAGTCCATCATTGCACTTGAAACTGGAGGGTTGTACTCAAAATAAACTGATATGCCAGAGACTAGGTTACTCGAAGACGCTTCTTGTGTCTGAAACAAGCAGCTTAAACCCCAAATGTTGCGTGTAGCAATTTAAGCCACATATGTTACTATTGTCGTCTATGGGATTAGATTTGGTGGTATACACCCTTTATCAAATCGTGTCAATGTATATTCTTTCACTGATGACATGGTAGTTGAATATTTTGATATTTTGACAGAAATTGATGGCATGACAGTTGAATATTTTGATATTTTGACAAAACAATTATCACATGGCAGTTGATTATTTTGATATTTTGACAGAAATTATATGGCAGTTTAATATTTGGAGAGAAATTGATATATGACAGTTGCATATTTTGATATTTTGACAGAAATAGATACTATGACAGCTGAATATTTTCATATTTTAATAGAAATTGATAACATGACAGTTGAATATTTTCATATTTTGACAGAAATTTATGACATGAGAGTTGAATATTTTCATATTTTGACAGAAATGGTAGCGTCATTACTGACTACACTGCGGTTTTAAACGCTGGCCAAACCAACAAGAGCGCTGTTCTCGATCTTCTCTACAACGATGTGCTTCATGAACTGGTCAGCATCTCGCTCAATGGATCTCGGGTTAAC
>NC_054711.1:29161741-29169241 GCF_016097555.1 Gigantopelta aegis
TGATAAAGCAATGTGCTCTAGTGGTGTCGTTAAACAAAATAAACTTTATAAACTTTGACATATATTACACATTTTATTTAGATTAAGAGGTCCCTTTAAAAAGTGATTCACTATATGCAGATTTTTCGCTCTACTATTGTATAATAAATGTTCTTCTTTACTTTCAGTTTACCTTCAAAAGACTGACGTTAAGTTTCACACGTGAAGATACGAAATTTAGAAATCGTCAAAAAAGAGGAAAATCATCATATCAGCTAAAGGAAGATAACTCGTCATATCAAAAGGAGAGAACTCTTGATTTCAACTAAAGGGTGAAAATTCGTCTAAGTAGTGCGATGTCAAAAAAAAAAAAAAAAAAAAAAAAAAAACATTTTTATTTAGGACTCATTCTTTTAAACTTTTTAGCGGGCTTCATTCGAGGCCAACTTTAAACTTAGAAATTAATCAAAAGTGGCTACAAGGAATTATTTATAATTGTAAAACTATTGTTTTAGTTTAATAAATTTGTGTGTGTAAGCCATTGGCAGTTTTAGCACAATAATATCAGAACCTCCCTCCCCCACCCCATTAAAAACATCATTGTTCCGATACTGGTCAGTTTAATTTTTCCACATTAGTAGATTTAATAGCTATTTTATTTGTAAAACTGGACCTACGTTTTGTTACTAGAACGTGTCTTATTGTTTGTATATTGAATACAGACAGCTTTTTGAGTATTTGTAAACAAGAGGACTGTGATATGTATTTCTTTCTCCCCTTTCTTTTTCATACAACTTTAAATTTCTTCTTACCAGGTCTTCATCCCTTTTCCACATAAGCGTGCGAGACCGGGCCGTGGGGGGGGGGGGGGGGGGGGGGGGGAGATCACCCCATCCCCAAGTGCTGGCTTAAATCCTTATATTCAGGCAAAAACGATTGATATAATCGTGCAAAATGTATTAATCTGAGACCACCATTCTGCCTGCGAAATTAGTTGTAATTCTTGCAAAAACGCGTAGTGATTCGTTTGTAACCCTATATAGCTGTTTGGCAGCAATGTTAAAGGGACATACCCTAGTTTTTAAACACTGAGGTATATGTTTTTAGTATTATAACCGTTTTTCATAACTGAAATCATACTCTACTTTATTTTATGCTTTAGATGATCAATTTCCGTACATTCGAAGTGTCTTTGGTCATCCTGGTGTTTTTAATATCACAAAATGCATTTCTCATATTTTTAAGAACGCACGTGCGTCTGAGAAGTAATAATTAAGATGTCAACTTTTAGTCCGTTTTCAGAGGGTATTTCACCATTTTAAAGTCACAGGCTCATGTTTCACTCAGTTGTAACTTTTTCCAAATGTGTTTTTAAGTTTGTAGATTAACTAAACTAAGAGTTAATTTTCATGGGTCGAAACTAGGGTATTTCCCTTTAATATGAATAACTGTGTTATCCAGATTCGGGCTTCTTTTTTAATTCGAGCTAAAACCAGCCTGCCCCACCCCCCTTCCCCAGTTCAACAATGGGAGCCCGTATGCCTATGATTTTCCATCTTCTTTTCTTCTCTTTCAAATTCTAATCATGTCTCTTCTAAACGTGTTATTGCTAAATTATTTTTATATGTAGCCCCTATATTATTCCCATATACATATTAAAGGCATATTGTCACAGATCATAAAATGTGCTGAGTGCGTCGTTAAATAAAACATTTCTTTCTTTCTGACCTATTAAATGGCCTAACAAAGTATAACGTTGAACAGATGTATTTGATTTGTCCCTAAATGTACTTTATTGAACAATTTACGTACCCATCATACTCCACTTAATAATGATATTTTGTAAAAAAAATAATAATAATAATATTAATAATTGAAATATGGTAATCGTCCATAATTTAAAAATTAATATTGCCAAGAGGATTGACATGGATTTCACTCCATCGTGGTTTAGTTAAGATTTGGTTTCTAAACATTGATGTAATTTTCATTTATTATCCACTTTGAAGAAATAAGGTCCTTAAATCCGTGACAGTATGCCTTTAATACATGTAAAATATCTTATCTATATAGAGTATACTACATGAGTGACCATATATCTTGTAACGGCGATTTGTTTTCTTAAACGTATCTAACAAAACGTATTGCGTAGGATTTATTTCTTAGGATCGTATGTAAATACAATGACTAATGAATAATATACAGATTCATTGCTTATGCAAGAACCTTTCTACCTGTTACTGACCCACCATTGTCGTTCGCCTGTTCTCGTGTGTTTTGTCACGAACCAATGACGTAAAATGTCATACATTAACAGGGGCGCGTTCAGGGGGTCGATCGCTCGCTAAGTGTTTCACTGCTTACCGTAATCATTTATCATATCACAATAATAATATGAATAATATGGATAATAAAGAAATTATATATATATTACTCTCACGTGAGAGTCGTACTGATTTTACAAAACTCGTGTCCGATTCATATATTATCCTCGCTCTCGCTCGGGCAATACAAAAATCCTGACACTCGTTTCGTAAAATCAGTACGACACACAAGCTCGTATAATAATCTCTATGTAAGTTTGTTTATGGTTTCAAACATGCCAAGTTAACATGTGTTATTAAACAAGTTTTGTTTTGTTTTGTTTGTTTTTGTTTTTTGTTTTGTATTATTTTGTTTTATTTTATTTTATTTTATTTATGGGTTTTTTAACTTATTTAGGGTGAGGTTCATAATATTCTGAAAACGGCAAGCTTGGGTTTGCCGAAGCTGATCTATGGTCCGTCCCACAGGGAATGCCTTTGTTATACGATTAAACTTACTACAAGTTATTTATTTCTGAGCCGACTAATTTGTCAATTGCACACAAAAATAATATTTGTTTGTTATTTCCAAAACACTTTTACGTTTCTTCTTACATCAAACCAAACTGAAATTAGTTACAGAAAACAGTTTTATAGAATGATGGGACAGACAATAGATCGGTAGTGTTGTTCGGGGGTATGCTCCCAGGAAAATGATGAAATAAAGAAGCCACAAGACGAGTTTTCGTAGCAGTTTAGTGGATGATGAATTTTTTATAACAGGCTATAAAATGGGTACTTCAAACGGAGGGGGGGGGGCGACAGCTTGTTCTGAATGTGCACAAAAACCCTATGACATGGGGGGGGGGGAGTCATGGGACAATGACGTCTTTAAATAAAACACTTCCTTCTATCTCCCACCCCCCCCCCTCCCCCACAAACACACAGACCCCCGCTATCTACCTGGTAGTTATAGAACATACGAAATATTGGTCATGCATTAACCAATAAATATTATCTAAACAAGAAAAAGAAAGGGATTGAAACCAAAATTCAAGCAAGCTATCCGCAGAGTCACTGATTGTTACAACATTGCTTGTCATGTTGAAGAAATATAACAAAAACTGTCACCTGTGTTCCTTCCTGGATTGAACAGGGACAAAGTAATCAAACAGGAAGATAAAACGAATAAAAAGGACGTCACAGAGATATATGATATTATAAAGATATTATATATTATATATACATGTATATATGACTTTACATGAATGAATGAATGAATGAATGAATGAATGAATGTTTAACGACACCCCAGCACGAAAAATAAATCGGCTATTGGGTGTCAAACTATGGTAATGCAAATAAATAAAGTGATGATCAACATCAATATAAAAATTCAAGACTTAAACAAAAACAGTGTAAAGAACTGTGCAAAAACACAAATATCACAGAATTTTACGGATACTGAATTTTACTCAAAACTTCAATTTTGTGCTGTATTGGCCATTCTCAAAGAGAATGTTACACCCCTGCACCACGGTGAGGTTACAGCACACGCAGGGGATATGACTTTACAAGCAGGTCATTCTAACCGGTAGTTTGTCGTAAGCATGTTCGTTCTAAAAGTACTAAAGTACTCTACTGTGTGTGTGTGTGTGTGTTGTTATGTGTGGTTATGTGTGTGTGTGTGTGTGTGTGTGTGTGTGTGTGTGTGTGTGTGTGTGTGTATGTATATATATATATATATATATATATATATATATAGAAATAGATATAGATAGATATATACATACATACATACATACATACATACTATACATATAGAAAAAGAGAGCCCGATAAATAGAGAGAGAGAGAGAGACAGAGAGAGAGACAGAGAGACAGAGACATACAGAGAGAGAGACAGGCAGACAGACAGACAGCGAGACAGATAGAGACAGATAGAGAGAGACAGACAAAGAGACAGACAGAGACAGACAGACAGACAGACAGACATACATACATACTATACAGAGAGAAAAAGAGAGACCGAGCGAGAGAGACAGATAGACCGATAAAGAGAGAGAGAGAGAGAGAGAGAGAGAGAGAGAGAGAGAGAGAGAGAGAGAGAGAGAGAGATCAACTAACTGGCCCACCCGTGGCCCAGTAGCCACGTCACTGTTTATCACATTACACGAACGAGCGCGACGAACTATTTTGTTTCCGGATGAACCTGGTAAAACAAACAAACATACTAGCAATACCTTGGAAAAGATTCAACCCAGAAACCCGGATAAACCGTGTGAATTTTTGACAATGCGTATCAGTATCTACAATCTTCAGGCGCTGGTACAGGGAATTGTATAGGGAGGAGAGACGTTTTTAGTGCAATACCGAAAAATGGACTGAAAAAAAAAGAAAGTTTGAAAGTTGGGTGAGTTCGACTATGGTAGCCCCACTCCCATGGCTAGTGATATCCAATGTTGGGCTAGTAAATAACTACTATTGCCATGCCCGACAGGGCTTCTAGATTATGGTAGCCCCACTCATATGGCTAGTGATATTCAATGTTGGGCTAGTAAATAACTACTATCGCCATGCCCGACGGCTAGTGAAAAACAAAGAAGTTGTCAAATGTTGTATTTAAGTGTATTGTGTAAATATGAATATCCAGCCCCCCCCCCCCCCCCCCCCACCCCCACCCCTAAGGGTTTTAAAGCTCTATCTCCTTCTTTAGGTGACATATCATATTATTCCTATTAGTAAAATTGTATTTACTTAAAGTGGGGCTAGTGAATTTTTAATTGTGGCTAATTTTTTTTTTTTAATCGCTGATCCCATGGCTAGTTGATTTTTATTAAAATTCTAGAAGCCCTGTTATTGGGTTCGCAGCCCGGTACCGGCTTCCACCCAGGGCGAATTTTAACGACTCACTGGGTAGGTGTTAGACAACTGCACCCTCTTCTCTCTCACTGATCACTAACAACTATAGCAACTAAGCGACTTTCCTGAACAGACAGCCTAGATAGCTGAGGTGTGTGCCCAGGACAACGTGAAACACCCAGTCGACCAAAATATTACACTTCTCCCACTAAAACAAACAAACAAAAGTATACATGTAAATAAATAATTTCACCATATGTACTGTGGATTTTCGGTGTAGGCATACGCACCCCTAGCTCCCTCCCCTTGAACCCACGCCTTTCATCCACGCCCTGGTTCCCCCCGTATAATATATCGACTCTCAGTGAACTCGAATAATAAACAAATGCTTCTACTCCGTAATTGATATCTCTCATACCCCGCCTTTACGGAAACGCGTCATTACATACCTCGTAGCTTGGGGAACTGATTCCTGTAGCTATTAATACCCGAGTATATAGCCTAGACACCCGAGTGTCATATCGGTGATTTGCATAATAATTCGAGAGGGTTTTTAACTTCCTGCTTGAAGCTTTGTAAAACGCTTTACAATTTCAGTTTCGAACATTAGTATTGTTTGACGGCAGTGAAGTAACGCGTGTTCTTGGTTTTGGTCACTTGTGGACTTTAATACCTGTTTACAGTTGACTTTAATGAAGGAATATTACACTGTTTTAGTTCATTACTTGTGAAACGTTTTCAAGACAGATTTCTACGCAGTTTCGAAGGTAAGTAAAATATACGATTACTAATACGAATACGAATATGTTTATTTAGATTTCCGATCATTTCACAATGTGTTCTCTCGTTCCAGCCAGTGTACCACGACTGGTATATCAAATGACGTGGTATGTACTACCCTGTCTGTGGGAAAGTGCATATAAAAGATCCCTTGCTGCATTAGAAAAAATATAGCGGGTTTCCTCTGACTACACGTAGTTTCAGAATTACCAAATTTTTTACATCCAATAGCTGATGATTAATAAATCAATGTGCTCTAGTGGTGTCGGTAAACAAACGAAACTTTAAAGGGACATTCCTGAGTTTGCTGCATTGTAAAATGTTTCTGACTAATATAATATTTCTACGATTAAACTTACATAAAATATTTTTTCTAGTTTATAATATCAGTTTCGGTATATCCAATGTGTTTCTGGTCGTCTTAATATTTGTAAGAAGCCCAAACTGGATTTTGTTTTCAAATAATTTCGTACGTACGAAAAAAACATATTTTAGGAAATAAAATTTAATTTAACCTAGTATAAATATTAGAACGATCAGAAACACGTTTAATATACAGCCACTAATATTTTATGTAGAAAAATATATTTGATATGTAATTACAATCGTTAAAAAGTCGATAACATCTTACAAATTGCAGTAAACTCAGGAATGTCCCTTTAATTAATAGTAAAGTTAAAAGTGAATATAAAATTAATTGTACCAAATAAATGACAAATGTCTCATTACAGTCCTTCCCAAAGGGAACGCCTTTTTGAATTCTTTGGAATTCAGCCCTCGAAATTCGCGGCGGCAATCGGCAATGCCGTCGCAAAAGCTATCAAAAACTTGATTTCCGACGGCATTTCATTGCCGTCGCAAATCTGTAAGTGGTGAAAAGTCTGTAGGCATTTCTCTCTGAACTGTCCAATTACAGATCCCAGAAAAAAGTATAAATTTATTATCGTGTGTAGCTCAGTTTCCTCAATTAATATAAATTGGTTTATTCCAGTATAGAAGCTTATGAAAGTAAAGTTGAGATGTTATGTTTTAGCATATTATTACAGCAGTGGATCATATATGAATAATTTTGACAGCATTAATCTTTTCTTTAAAATTGCCGTCGCAGTGCCGTTGCAAAATTGATTTGCGACGGCACTTAACTGCCGTAGCAAACTTGTCCGAATTTGAAGGGCTGGAATTTACTCCAAGTTATTTATTTCTGAGCTGATTGTTTTCTAACTTGCACACAAAAATAGTAAAAAAAAAAAAATGTTACTTCCAAAACACGTTTACTTTTCTTCTTACGTTACACCAAACTGAAATTAGTTTAATGGGACCGACTATAGGTATGTATATTATTTTGTCCTACTAAATAGAAAGACAAACAAAGCTATGCTGAGATAGACAAACAAAATGTTTACTACAGTGTCATTGTGAACAACACACACACACACGCACACACGCACACACACACACACACACACACACACACACACACACACACACACACACACACACATTTTGTCACCTTCCTACGCCCTTGACATCTTAAACAATGGGGGATTTTTCATTCCAGTACCAGCTCCAACCCAGT
>NC_054711.1:29171741-29199241 GCF_016097555.1 Gigantopelta aegis
TCTCTCTCTCTCTCTCTCTCTCTCTCTCTCTCTCTCTCTATATATATATATATATATATATATATATATATATATATATATATATATATATATATATATATAGAGAGAGAGAGAGAGAGAGAGAGAGAGAGAGAGAGAGATGTGTATATATAGACATACACATACACATACACATATACATATACATAGATATACATATACACAGATATACATATACATATACATATACATATATATAAGTATATGTATATGTATATTTATTTATTTACTTAGGTAACAGAAGACGACTGGCCATGCTGGGGTTTATTATTTTATCAACTCTGATAACAGTGTCAGAAATGACATCAAACGCTACCACAACTGATGACACTACATCAACTACAGCCACCACTAATGACACTGCGTCATCAACTGCAGCCACATCTAATGATACTGCGTCATCAACTGCAGCCACCTCTAATGACACTGCGTCATCAACTGCAGCCACATCTAATGACACTGCGTCATCAACTGCAGCCACCACTAATGACACTGGGTCATCAACTGCAGCCACATCTAATGACACTGCTTCATCAACTGCAGCCACCACTGACACTGCGTCATCAACTGCAGCCACCACTAATGACACTGCGTCATCAACTGCAGCCACCTCTAATGATACTGCGTCATCAACTTCAGCCACCTCTAATGACACTGCGATATCAACTGCAGCCACCACTAACGACACTGCGTCATCAACTGCAGCCACCACTAATGACACTGCGTCATCAACTGCAGCCACCTCTAATGACACTGCTTCATCAACTGCAGCCACCACTGACACTGCGTCATCAACTGCAGCCACCACTAATGACACTGCGTCATCAACTGCAGCCACCTCTAATGACACTGCGTCATCAACTGCAGCCACCTCTAATGACACTGCGCCATCAACTGCAGCCACCACTAACGACACTGCGTCATCAACTGCAGCCACCTCTAATGACACTGCGTCATCAACTGCAGCCACCACTAATGACACTGCGTCATCAACTGCAGCCACCACTAATGACACTGCGTCATCAACCGCAGTCACCACTAATGACACAGCCTCATCAACCATAGCCACCACTAATGACACTGCGTCATCAACTGCAGCCACCACTAATGACACGGCGTCATCAACAGCAGCCACAACGAATGTCACGCCATCAAGTAACGACACAGAATTAACGACTACTATCACAGACAACACGACATCATCGGGATCAAGTGAAATAATTACATCATCAACCGAGGTGATGACGACAACAGTACCCAAAGCGTCTGACGTTACAACAAGAAGACCAAACACTGGTATGTAATAGTTTCATTGTAGTACAGGTACTATCATACAACCCTGCTAATTAACCAGCAATTTTCCGCGACATTTATGTTGCTGTAAAACTTTCAATTTTCTACGATTTACTTTTTCAAAACTGATAAATTAACCTCCTGTTTTACACATTAACTGCAAAATTGCCGTGGAAAATACTACCGTGGAGACCATTTTCTTAATCATCATCGTCGATGTCGTCGTCGTCAACACTACCGCCATTACCATTGTCACTACCATCATCATTGTCATCATCATCATCATCATCACATTATTATTATTATTATTATTATTATTATTAGCAGCAGCTGCTGAATTATTTTTTGCCATGTTGATTTTATTTTTAGGGCAAGCACACTTTAAGTTGTCCTTTTCCATCAAGTTTGACGTAGATTTCACAAACGATCTGTCCAATCCAGGATCGCCTCTGTTTTTAAATTATTCAAGAACACTGCAACTAGAAGTAAGTTAGCAAATGAGTAATGCTAGTTTCAGACTATCACCTGTCACGACGGAGTTGGCCAATCCGACAGTTGCGTTGTAATTTTCCCCACTTCCAACAACTAATCAGTCGTAGGGATTGTATACGACGAGGGATGCGGGAGATAGGCCTGTGGTAAAGCGCTCGCCTGATGCGCGGTCGTTCTAGGATCGATCCCCATTAGGATATTTCTCTTTCCAACCAATGCACCACGACTGGTATATCAAAGGCCGTGTTATCCTGTATGTAGGATGGTGCATATAAAAGATCCCTTGCTACTAATGGAAACATGTAGCGGGTTTCCTCTCTAAGACTATATGTAAAAATTACAAAATGTTTGACATCCAATAGCCGACGATTAGTAAATCAATGTGCTTAAGTGGTGTCGTTAAACAAAACTAACTTCAACTTTTTGGTATACGACGAGAATCGAATTGTAAGAGTGTTTAGATTAGAAACTGAACAGTCGTATAGAAGTCGAGAGATCGGTGAGTTGGCTAACTCAGTCGTGACACCATAAGTTGTTTTTTTAAATTCCACAAAAACACAAAACAAAACCCACGAAAAATCTCAACAAAACAAAACACACATAAGCGCGCGCACGCACGCACGCAAACACACACACACACACACACACACACACACACACACACACATACACACAAATATTCTTTGTTTGTAGTAATTAAAATAAACTGGTTTAACACACCCCATTAGCTTTTCTCACAGCTTACGAAGCAAAATCCAGCCCGCGTATACTAATAACGTTTTATTTCATTTTTTCAGCTCACAAAAGTCTACCAAAGTACGCCGGGCTTTAAATATCTGTATGTTACCGGATTTAGGTGAGAATTATATAATCTTTGTTTTAAAGCTAAAATTTCTAGAGATTTAAAAAAAAAAATTATATTAAAGACTGATTATTTGTTCAAATTCTCTTATCTACTGTTAATAAATTAAAGAGACATACCCTAGTTGTTAAACACTGCAACGTATTTTTTACGATTAGAGCCATTTTTTTATAACTGAAATCAGACATTATATTGTTTAGATTATCCATTTCCGTACATCCGAAGTGTTTCTGGTCATTCTGGTGTTTTTAATAATAAAAAATGCACGTACCTCTGAGACGTAACGGTTATGGAGACGAGATCTAGTCTACTTTTTAAAGATATATTAATTTTCAATTTAGGATCTGCGACTTCAATATATTTTTATTTAGGATACAGTTGTTATGCAGTATATGCTATAAGTTAAAACCAATACAGGATACAATAAAACAAAATGGGAGTTGCTAATAAAAACGTTCATAAATAAACCTCTCAAGTATCATGGGACACTCCCATTTTCCTCAGGTAGATTAAATGTGAGGTAATTACAGAGGAATGTGTACCTTTAAGGCCAGGTATTGAGGTATAAAATCATTAATACTCTACTCGGCGGTGGCTTTACGACTATCAACCAGGATGTTCTTCCCCGTACGCCCTTTGTTGTGGCGAATATCACTAGACATGACCCGTGAATAAGCCTCCTATTCATACGACGAGGAACTATATAAACAAAAACGTATCACATATCAGCCTAGTTCAGACATTCAGTCGATTCTTGCAGTCGATTCTTGCAGTCGATTCTTGCATTCCTAATTCTTGTTACGATGAAGCAGGACGTATGTTCATGCTCTCTGGAGTTAACACCCCCCCCCCCCCCCCCCCCACCTGGGGGGACTCATAACAACATATGGAGTGCTATTGGAGTACCGCGTCGCGTACACCGGGTCACGGGCAACCGTGACTTTGGTGTACGGCGACCCGGTAAAGAAACCAACTAGGAGGAGAAGGAGGAGGAAGACGGACGTGCCAGGGGCGGACCGGGGGAGGTCAAAACCGGTAGCTCAACTACCGGCGGCGACTTTTCCCGTTGAATCCCCCAAGCCCAAGTCAATACCAGCGAGGCCAGCTGATCCAGCTTTGCAGGATACAGTCGTCGACTCGCCAGTGGCGGACACGGTCCCTAACCAGGCCCAGATGGAGTCGCCACCAACAACTCCGACTACTTCAACCCCCGGGATTCCAGCGATGCCACCCCCACCCAGGAAGAGTGGCGCTGTAGAGACCCAGGCCCGACTGGTACTCGTTGGAAAACGAAAGGCGATGGTGTCACCAGGCGACCAGACAGCCAAGCCAAGTCCGCCGATACAACCGCCCCCACCTACATCATCTCCAGTGAACGACCAGCCCCCTGAAGAACCTTGGTCACTGCAGGCCGGCAAGCTCCCAACACGCTACTCCAGGCTGGTCAAGACCAACATTGGGGATGTCCGTCAGCTCCTTTGTGGACCGACTCCGGAGTCCTACCAACCTCTGCCACGAACTGAGGGAGAGTTCTCGGTGCGTAGGATCACGATAAACGATGGGCGAGGGATCTGCCTTACCGTTCGCCGGAAGGGACTTTTCAACCAAGGGATGCTTCTCGATGAAATGGACAACCCGACCATCCACCGCGTCATCAAGACCGTTGCCGGGGATGACTACCGTCCAATCACCGAGAGCATCGCCAAGTCCGCAAACCGGTACGCCCTCACCCATCTGGACTCGTCCCTATTCATCGCCTCTTCGTGACGACATCCCCGCTAACAACCTTTCCTAGGACAGGTAACAACCTCTTTTTTTGGGCTAGTTAGACTTTAAACGTTTTGGAAGCAGTTCTAAATTCTTATGTTTATTTTTTTATAAGTAGTCTAACGCATTTTATTTTGGCGCCCGTTCAATTGCTCACAATCACCTTAAAAACCTTTTGGCTGAGCAGTCTTAACTATTTTGGGTTAAATTTTAGAGTCCGGACATGTTTTGGATGCAGTTACCAGGGCCGTACCCTGACCAAAATCATACTATAAAGATTAAACATTTCTATGCTATTACTGGAGATATATTAAAAAAAAAAAAGGACAAGATTCTCAGGGGGGGCAGCTGCCCCCCTTGCCCCCCCCCCCCCCCGGAGGGTACGGCCCTGGTTACTCTTTGTAGACTTAGGTAAAATACAGGCTTCACCGAGGAATCGAAATTCAGCCAATCAGAGCACGGCTCCCACTCGGTGTACTTCAAGTTTACGAAGTGTCTGCTCGCGTCGACCTTACTAAATGGCTTTATTCCAAATTCCGCCCACCTCAAACTTACCCCCCCCCCCCCCTCCTGCTCCGGGGTTAGTCACTGGCGAAGTCAGAGGCTAAATCCGTGGTGGGCGTGCCTGAACCTCTGTGGATAGGGGCACGTAAAAAGAGTTTCCCAGTCCCAGTTCAGACATTAGCCAGCGTTAGAGAACGTTTTTCCTCGTCTCGTATGGTAATCGACTTGCAATCTACGACACCCATATCCATACTACTTAAGTATGCGTATCCACCGTTCCAGATCAGTAGTGTTACTGTTGAAACGTATTATTTTTCTTCATGTTTCATTAAAAAAAAAAAAATCCTTTTAGATCTAGTTTTTCCTTCTATACTGACGTTCAAAAGAAACTTAACAAAGCTTGAAATTGTATTATAAAAAACTAACAAATGGTACGGTGGGATATGAAAGTATCATGAAGTTCAACATCTAAACATCACAATGCGCTTCGTGATACATGCAAAGTGTTTGTAAGGTGGTTTCTGAATTGGTTCAACAACAGCAACAAAAACAATAAAAACAAAACAAAAATTAAACAAACAATAAAGACACGAATATAATTTTTATTTATTTATTAAACTGGTATCTCGAGTTAATTACGTCGACAGGGCACAGTAACCGCGGCAATCACCCTGGAGCCGACGTCTGGATTCTCAGAGAATGATTATGAATACAGTAGAGTAATTCATACATTTTAATTTATTTTTGTCCTTATAATGCTAGGATCAGACTACCAGCTGCCAGATGAATGTTGGCCAACTTTCTGATGTCACGACTTCTACGACTGTCCAGTTGCTAGTCTGAGTGCTCTTACAACTCGATTCTCGTCGTATAACACATTAATTGTTATTATCATGCAACCATGCTTCCTGTTGACCTTATAACCCCTACCTGATAATTCGAAGTGATATCATGTCACTAGGAAGTGCTATTATTTCACTAGGAAATGAGTTGTGCGCATGACGAATGTTTGCTCAATTTCCGGGTAGATCGTTTTCTCATTTTTCAAACATCTATTTACAGCAATAATTGTTGAACTGCATAAATAAATATAAC
Source organism: Gigantopelta aegis (assembly GCF_016097555.1). Taxonomy (NCBI): domain Eukaryota; kingdom Metazoa; phylum Mollusca; class Gastropoda; order Neomphalida; family Peltospiridae; genus Gigantopelta; species Gigantopelta aegis. The sequence continues at coordinate 29,177,794 of NC_054711.1, forward strand.
ATTTACACTTCTGGTAACATCAAATTACCTTTTATTTTTCAATTCTCCATTATTCGCTCCCATTCGGAACTAGCCAGCGTTTTCATTTAAACATCTTGAAACAAAAACGCAAGTAGCTTCCTGCAAAGAATGTTTTCATTGATAACAGCGTCTGACGTCACAGTCACTATACTAGCAGCCAGTGATGTAGATCTTCAGGTCACACATAAACTTGAGTTTATTTTCACAGAAAAAGGTACACAAATTGGAAAGTGACACAACAGACTTTGAAACATAATCAAAGTATTTTATTTAAAATTTGGAAACACATAACTTTTCGGCTGGCTATGTCATTCCCAAGATGCTTTTGGGCACCTCTATTGTCCGACTTCCACAAGTAGTTTCTACACGATAAAACTAATAGTTTCTATACCGATTTGACTGAAACATATTACAAAAATATAACTTGAAAGGGTTGCATGATTAAAAAATATCAGGTTACCACGTTTTGATATCGTGGTTATTTGGCGAGGTTCGATAACGGTGTAACAGGCTCGCTAAAGCTCGCCTGTTACACCGTTATCTAAACCTCGCCAAATAACCACGATATCAAAACGTAGTAACCTAATATTCTATATATCTGAGCGCACCCGTCTTGAGTCGGGAGTTGGGAACATTACAACGCAACCGTTGAGTTGGGCAACTTTCTGCTGGCAGTTGACAGTCTGACACTAGCTTAATCAGCATAAGTTTCAAACAAGCTGCCGTTGGGCCGTTGATAATTCTGGCACACAGTCGTAAGAGGAAACCTCTACATTTGTTCCCCATCAGATGCCAGGAAACGGTTATATGTACCTTCACGTTTGAACGAGAAGTCTGGAGTGGCTTTACACATCCTCAATAAGTTGTCTATCGGGGGGGGGGGGGGGGGGGGGGGGGGGGATAAAAGTCTGGGGCTAGTTGATGGGGGTTAATAAGAGAGAAGTCTGCAGTGGCTTTACACATCCTCAATAAGTTGTTAAAAAGACTGTCTTGAGTTTGTTGCAATCGTTAAAGGGACATTCCTGACTTTGCTGCAATGTTTAAGATGTCATCGACTAACAAAGACTTTTTAACGATTGTAATTACATATCAAATATATTTTTACTGCATAAAATATTAGTGGCTGTAAATTAAACGTGTTTCTGATAGTACTAATATTTGTACTAGGTTAAATTTCATTTTATTTCCAAAAATAAAAATATTTCGTACATACGAAATTATTTGAAAACAAAATCGAGTTTGGGCTATTTACAAATATTAAGACGACCAGAAACACATTGAATATACAGACACTGATATTCGAAACAAGAAAGTATATTTAATATGTAAGTTTAATCGTAGAAACATTTTATTGGTCTGAAACATCTTGCAATGCAGCAAACTCTGGAATGTCCCTTTAAGACTTCAAAATAAAAATGCTGTATCCTAACAGGCCGCGAGCGATTATTTTACAACTGACGCATCCTAACCGCACGCGTGCGATGCGACAGATTTATATGTCGCGCCGTACGCGTGCGGATGGGATACGATGATTGAAATCAATGATTTCTAAAATAATCGCTCGCGTCACTAGCCTCTGGTTAGGATACAGCTTAAAGCTGTAAGAAAAACAAAACAGATATTAGGAAATAAAATGAAGTTTGACACTAGGACTACTAATATTTTATGGATATAAATGTATTTAAAGGCACACTGTCACGGATTTAATGACCTTATTTCTATTTTAAAAAAATGGATAACAAATAAAAATGACATTTAATGGTTGGAAACCAAAACTAGCTATCGCATCACCTTAACTGAACCATGATGGAGTGAAATCCATGTCATCCCATGTCATTCATTTTATTTCCTAATATCTGTTTTGTTTTTCTTACATACGAAATTATTGTGAGACGAACTCCAGTTTGGACTATTTACAAATATTAGTACGATCAGAAATACAAGATTTAGTGTCTAATTTTATTTATAAAATTGTATTACTCGGAAACGTCTTACCATGGCAGCAAACTCTAGACATAATTCTTAAAGTCGCAGACTCTAGTTTCAACCAGTAAATTGGACCCAAGGTTTAGTTAATCTACAAACCTGTAACACATTTGGGAAAGGTTATAATAGAGTGAAACATGAGTCAGTGACATTGAAATAGCATTAGATTATTAGTAAATAGTGTTATGTTATGAAGAGACGATATTTTAATCTATTAAAACTGTAGTAGTATTTTGCTTTAGTAAATAGTGTTATATTATGAAGGGACGATATTTTAATCTATTAAAACTGTAGTAGTATTTTGCTTTAGTAAATAGTGTTATATTATGAAGGGACGATATTTTAATCTATTAAAACTGTAGCAGTATTTTGCTTTAGTAAATAGTGTTATATTATGAAGAGACGATATTTTAATCTATTAAAACTGTAGTAGTATTTTGCTTTAGTAAATAGTGTTATATTATGAAGGGACGATATTTTAATCTATTAAAACTGTAGTAGTATTTTCTTTAGTAAATAGTGTTATATTATGAAGGGACGATATTTTAATCTATTAAAACTGTAGCAGTATTTTGCTTTAGTAAATAGTGTTATATTATGAAGAGACGATATTTTAATCTATTAAAACTGTAGCAGTATTTTGCTTTAGTAAATAGTGTTATATTATGAAGGGACGATATTTTAATCTATTAAAATTGTAGTAGTATTTTCTTTAGTAAATAGTGTTATGTTATGAAGAGGCGATATTTTAATCTATTAAAACTGTAGTTGTAGTATTTTGCTTTAGTAAATAGTGTTATGTTATGAAGAGACGACATTTTAACCTATTAAAACTGTAGTAGTATTTTGCTTTAGTAAATAGTGTTATGTTATGAAGAGACGACATTTTAATCTATTAAAACTGTAGTAGTATTTTGCTTTAGTAAATAGTGTTATGTTATGAAGAGACGACATTTTAACCTATTAAAACTGTAGTAGTTTTTGCTTTAGTAAATAGTGTTATATTATGAAGAGACGATATTTTAATCTATTAAAACTGTATTAGTGTTTTGCTTTAGTAAATAGTGTTATTATTATGAAGAGACGATATTTTAATCTATTAAAACTAGTTGTAGTATTTTGCTTTAGTAAATAGTGTTATATTATGAAGAGACGATATTTTAATCTATTAAAACTGTAGTAGTATTTTGCTTTAGTAAATAGTGTTATATTATGAAGAGGCGATATTTTAATCTATTAAAACTGTAGTTGTAGTATTTTGCTTTAGTAAATAGTGTTATGTTATGAAGAGACGACATTTTAACCTATTAAAACTGTAGTAGTATTTTGCTTTAGTAAATAGTGTTATGTTATGAAGAGACGACATTTTAACCTATTAAAACTGTAGTAGTATTTTGCTTTAGTAAATAGTGTTATGTTATGAAGAGACGACATTTTAATCTATTAAAACTGTAGTAGTATTTTGCTTTAGTAAATAGTGTTATGTTATGAAGAGACGACACTTTAACCTATTAAAACTGTAGTAGTTTTTGCTTTAGTAAATAGTGTTATATTATGAAGAGACGCTATTTTAATCTATTAAAACTGTATTAGTGTTTTGCTTTAGTAAATAGTGTTATTATTATGAAGAGACGATATTTTAATCTATTAAAACTAGTTGTAGTATTTTGCTTTAGTAAATAGTGTTATATTATGAAGAGACGATATTTTAATCTATTAAAACTGTAGTAGTATTTTGCTTTAGTAAATAGTGTTATATTATGAAGAGACGATATTTTAATCTATTAAAACTGTAGTTGTGAACGTATTTTGTTTTAGTTTAATTGTGTTATAATATGAATAGGCGATATTTTGAATATATTAAATCTCTAGTTGTGATTGTATAGTATAGTGACACTATGCCTTTGATATTGTTTGATACACAGAGAAGGGAGCATCATTGGAGCCTATAACGTGTTAACTCAACTACGTACCGACCAAGGCAACAGGGACGATATTATTAACTACATCAATAACACTGTTACTAAAGCTTTGACATCTATCAAGCTAAACGAATCTCAGGCTGATACGGCGTATCTGAATGAAGAAATGGCCAAAGATCTCATTAAAGGTAATACGAATTAGGTTTCTATAGATGAACATTCATTGTAAAATGAGGCGAGACATAGCCCAGTGGTAAAGCGCTCGCTTGATGCGCAGTCGGTTTGGGATCGATTCCCGTAAGTGGGGCCTTTGGGTTATTTCTCGTTCCAGCTAGTGCACCATGACTGGTAAAACGTGGTATGTGCTATCCTGTCTATGGGATGGTGCATATAAAAGATCCCTTACTGTTAATCAAACAAGAGTAGCCCATGAAGTGGCGACAGCGGGTTTTCTCCCTCAATATCTGTGTGGTCTTTAACCATATGTCCTACGCTATATAACCGTAAATAAAATGTATTGAGTGCGTCGTTAAATAAACCATTTCCTTCCTTCTGAAATATAGCACCGTATTTCTGAATGAAACTTACAGTTTGTGCTTAGAATATTGATATTTGTATATTGTACCCATGGAATGTAATTTATTGCAAATTACTTTTTAAAACGAATGAGTTTTTTTTAAAAGCCTTTATTTTCAAGGGCAGACCCATGAATTAATTTTAGGGAGGAGACTAAGGGCAAAAGGGCACATTGATCACCAATTCTCTCTCTCTCTCTCTCTCTCTCTCTCTCTCTCTCTCTCTCTCTCTCTCTCTGTCTCTTTCTCTCTGTCTCTGCCTCTCTCTCTCTCTGTCTCTCTCTGTCTCTTTCTCTCTGCCTCTGTCTCTGCCTCTCTCTCTCTCTCTCTCTCTCTCTCTCTCTCTCTCTCTCTCTCTCTCTCTCTCTCTCTCTCTCTTTCTCTCTCTCTGCGTGCGTGTGTGTGCATGTGTCTTTCTCAACTTGAACATTAACACTTCTACTTTTGGAATCCATTTATTACTTTTTTACATTAGTAATTTCTATATGCGTCCACTCCACAATCCTCCTACCCCCAAGTAAAGGGGAATTAATATATAAATGACCCCTCATGTTGCTGACACTTTTCGACGCCTTTGATTTCTTTCTTTCTATATTCAGCTAAAGAAACTCTTAGTGACGTCTGCAAGGCTGAAAATCTTTGTACCATCAACGAGCAGTGCAGGTTTGGAGACAATACAGTCTGGTGTGAACCGAAATGCAGAAACGACCGCTGTGACAATGGCGACTGTTACGTCATCGCAAATGGTTCGACGTCATGCAGGTAACAACATTATGGTAACATCGTACTGTGCGAAAAGTTTGTTTCGTTTAACGACACCACTGTAGCACATTGATTCATTAATCATCGGAGATTGGATGTCAAACATTTGGTAATTCTGACTCGTAGTCATCAGAGGAAACCCGCAAGGTGTTTCCAATCCAAATGTAGCAAGGGATCTTTATATATGCACTTTCCCACAGACAGGAAAGCACATACCACGGTCTTTGACCAGTTGTGGTGCACTGGTTGGAACGAGAAGAAAAGTTATGAATTAAGCCATTTTCTTACACGCCCGTTGGAGTTAACAATATGTGAGCTTTTTGGAAGGATTAATTTAAAGACGGTGATGACCCAGATGCCTAGACCGACCACGCATCAAGTGAGCGCTTTACCACTGGTCTACGTCCCGCCCTATATGAACATAGGAACATATACCTTTCAATTATCACGTTTAGATGTAGATGTAAGACAAGTGACAAATATGTGTACAGCGGTGACAGGTGTGAGATACTTGATTTATATTATTGTAGATGTAAGACAAGTGATAAGTATGTGTACAGCGGTGACAGGTGTGAGATACTTGATTTATATTATTGTAGATGTAAGACAAGTGACAAATATGTGTACAGCGGTGACAGGTGTGACTTGATTTATATTATTGTAGATGTAAGACAAGGATGATGTGTACAGGTGACAGGTGTGAGATACTTGATTTATATTATTGTAGATGTAAGACAAGTGATAAGTATGTGTACAGCGGTGACAGGTGTGAGATACTTGATTTATATTATTGTAGATGTAAGACAAGTGATAAGTATGTGTACAGCGGTGACAGGTGTGAGATACTTGATTTATATTATTGTAGGTGTAAGACAAGTGACAAGTATGTGTACAGCGGTGACAGGTGTGAGATACTGATTTATATTATTGTAGATGTAAGACAAGTGACAAGTATGTGTACAGCAGTGACAGGTGTGAGATACTTGATTTATATTATTGTAGATGTAAGACAAGTGACAAGTACGTGTACAGCGGTGACAGGTGTGAGATACTTGATTTATATTATTGTAGATGTAAGACAAGTGACAAGTATGTGTACAGCGGTGACAGGTGTGAGATACTTGATTTATATTATTGTAGGTGTAAGACAAGTGACAAGTATGTGTACAGCGGTGACAGGTGTGAGATACTTGATTTATATTATTGTAGGTGTAAGACAAGTGACAAGTATGTGTACAGCGGTGACAGGTGTGAGATACTTGATTTATATTATTGTAGATGTAAGAGATACAAGTGACAAGTATGTGTACAGCGGTGACAGGTGTGAGATACTTGATTTATATTATTGTAGATGTAAGACAAGTGACAAGTATGTGTACAGCGGTGACAGGTGTGAGATACTTGATTTATATTATTGTAGATGTAAGACAAGTGACAAGTATGTGTACAGCGGTGACAGGTGTGAGATACTTGATTTATATTATTGTAGATGTAAGACAAGTGACAAGTATGTGTACAGCGGTGACAGGTGTGAGATACTTGATTTATATTATTGTAGATGCGGTGACAGGTGTGAGATACTGATTTATATTATTGTAGGTGTAAGACAAGTGACAAGTATGTGTACAGCGGTGACAGGTGTGAGATACTTGATTTATATTATTGTAGATGTAAGACAAGTGACAAGTATGTGTACAGCGGTGACAGGTGTGAGATACTTGATTTATATTATTGTAGATGTAAGACAAGTGACAAGTATGTGTACAGCGGTGACAGGTGTGAGATACTTGATTTATATTATTGTAGATGCGGTGACAGGTGTGAGATACTGATTTATATTATTGTAGGTGTAAGACAAGTGACAAGTATGTGTACAGCGGTGACAGGTGTGAGATACTTGATTTATATTATTGTAGATGTAAGACAAGTGACAAGTATGTGTACAGCGGTGACAGGTGTGAGATACGCGGTGAGAAACTTCTCCTCACGTCTGAGGAAATCATCGCCATTGCTGTAGGAACTGGAGGAGGAATCATCCTTCTGCTGGTGATCGCGCTAATCTGTTTGTACTGCAGAAGTCGGGGGAAAGCAGACGAGTGAGTTTTATATATACTGCATGAAAAGTCTAAAGCTGGTGGTTTGCTTTGTTTGTTTGGGGTTTTTTGTTGTTGTTGTTTCTGTTTTGTTTAGGGGTGTGCGGGGGGTTTGGTGGCATTAAGGAGGTCCTTTTTTCAGATAGTTTTTGGTGGGATTTTGGATTTTTTTTTGGATGGGTGATTTTTTTTTGTCTTGGACAAGCTTTTTATTTGTTTTAGTTGGGGGGTTTTGTGTGTGTGTTTGTTTCTTTGCTTTTGTTTGGAGTTTTTCTTTGTTCGTTTTGATGATGGTGGGGGTTTTGTAGTTTTTGTTTTTGATTGATTTATTTTAATGAGATTAAATAATAAGGTGAATATATAAAAATTTAAAAAGTTCCTACATTAAAGAAAAATTAAAGAATTCAAAAAGAGAGAACTATGTGTGTGTACCTCTGTGTGTGTGTGTGTGTGTGTGTGTATGTGTGTGTGTATGTATGTGTGTGTGTGTGTGTGTGTGGTGTATGCATGTGTGCGTGTGCGTGTGTGCGCGTGTGTGCGTGCGAAGAAATATACATTAAAGGGATATACCTAGTTTTTAAACACTAAGGCGTAGTTTTTACTATTAGAGCCGTTTTTTCATAACTGAAATCATACTTTACTTAGATTTTATTGTTTAGATTATCCATTTCCGTACATTCGAAGTGTTTTTGGTCATCCTGATGTTGTTAATATCACAAAATGCATTTCTCATATTTTTTAAAACACACCTGCGTCTGAGAAGTAACCGTCATGGAGTCGAGTTTTAGTCTATTTTTAGATGGTATTTCACCATTTCAAAGTCACACACCTGCGTCTTTGAAGTAACCGTCATGGAGTCGAGTTTTAGTCTATTTTTAGATGGTATTTCACCATTTCAAAGTCACAGACTCATGTTTCACTCAGTTGTAAATTTATCTAAATGTGTTACAGGTTTGTAGATTAACTAAACTTAATGTTAATTTTCACGCGTTGAAACTAGGGTTGGTCCCTTTAATAAATAATGTAACAGGCCTATATTAAATATACCTTTACAATTTAACTTTACACATTATTATTATTTTATTTTTTTTGTTATTTTTTTACAGCATATTCGCCGAGAATAAATCTGAATATTTTCGGCCAATTTCAATTTCCGCCGATAAATCGAGTTACCAAGAGAACGATGAAGGGCGACCTTTTTCCATGGCAATGTCGGGATATAACGACAACTCACCAGTGAAAGGTGGCACCACATTCGGCGGCCCAGTGACAAACCGCGGCGCTGACAGCGAGGTAAATATAATAGTATGCAGGAGAGACAGGGGTTGGGATGTGGAGGTGGACAGCAACCGAAGTTGAAATATAGGAGGGACTGACTGCCAGATCGGGTTAGAAATGAGACGGAATTCAAAGGAGAGAAAGGAAACGGGGCAGTGGGATAAAATAATAATGATATTAATAATAATAATAATAATAATAATAATAATTATTATAATAAGATACAGGAGTGGATCGAGGGCTGGGAGCTGTGGTGGGTATGCACTCCTTTCAAATTTCGAAATATTTCCAAAAATCCTGTTTAGAAAAACAATTGAATGTATTTATTTTATTTTTGTGTATTTATTTATTTGTTTATTTGTTTATTTATTTATTTATAATTTGGGCTTTTTTTTTTTATTATGCACTTCAACACATCTTAACTACCGTTGGGTAAGGGTCACAAACATAATTATATATTTTTTTTAAATTAGTAGCAAGGGATCTTTTGTATGCACCATCCCACAGACAGGATCGTACATACCACGGTCATTATTAGACCAGTCGTGGTGTACTGGCTGGAACGAGAAATAGTCCAATGGGTCCACCGACAGGGATCGATCCTAGACAGATCGCTCATCAGAACGTTTTACCACTGGGTTACATCTTGCCCCTCTTTTTCAGGAAGACTGCCATATAATTGTTATGCATGGTTTTTGTCCGATTGCGAAGATTTGCTCCAGCACTGGTGGGGGTGGGGTGCGTGGCAGTTGATCCCTCTGATCCGTACGCTTATGTATCTTCTAGCCCTTGTTTTGTTTAACGACACCACTAGAGCACATTGATTTATTATTCTACGGTTATTGGATGTAAAACATTTGGTAATTTTGACATATAGTCTTAAAGAGGAAATCTTTTATATGCACCATCTCACAGACAGGATAGCACATACCACGGTATTTGATATACCAGTCGTGGTGCACTGGCTAGAACGAGAATTAACCCAATGGGCCACCAACGGGGATCGATCCCAGGCAAGCGCATTACCACTGGGCTACATAGTACTAAACCAAATAACGTTCGGCTGGATCAAAGTTTTGATAAAGCAGTTAATACTACACGTTCTGCCATTAGTGATTAATGTGAGTGTTCATTGTCAAAATATTTTTGTTTCATCTGCGCAATAAATGTATGCACTTTTATTTCATCTTGTACCATTGTGTCCAGTAGCCTTGTGCTTGAAACATGTATGGGATACCTGTAAAACTAAGTACTACTATTTTGTGCGAAACTAGGGGGTGTTGTAAAAACATCCGGTTATATCGAAAATGAGCCGTGAATGCTTCCATTAACTTACACTGTGGTTTTTCATAAATATATATATATATATATATATTTTCATATACTTACCATTTGTGACACCCAATAGCCGATGTGTATTTTTGTGCTGGGGTGTCGTTAAACATTCATTCATTCATTCATTCATTCATTAGTTAATCCTTTGAGGGAGTGATTGTAGTACTGATAATTATGGCCCGGGTACTCTGCCGTCACAGAGCTTAACGTACAAATGTCTGTCTAGCTCTCGAACGGTAGAGTCAGGTCAGGTCAGGTCAGAGGGTTTCACGTGCTCATTCAGAGCAAGCTGTTGTAGTGCACTTCTGTCATGGGCATAGGTGCCGACCTCGGCCGGCTCCTTTGTCCAGGACAGGAAAGGGTTGGGGTGGGTGGGAGAAGAGACCGCCTGCACTGGCAGGTGCATGAGAGCACCAGCAGCCCGACCGGAATCGGTAGCAGGCGGGGGAGGGGGGGGGGGGGTTGATGCTATGAAATTTGGAATGTCCCGTAGGATTAATGCCAAAGAGAATGAAGGAAATTGGGCGCATTTTTTATCGGTCTGCCGAATTGGAATGGGGAGCTATATATGTTTTGGAACTTAGTATGCCGAGAGTAGCTCGTTACTGGGACCTAGTTGGTGTTGGGGTGTTCTCCCTAGGTTGCCCATAAGGGCCCTTCAAAAGGGTCTGATATGTTCAGAATACTCGAGCTATGATATTTATTGTTTTTAACCACATGCGTTAACATTGTCGCCTGTGGGATAGTACAGTCCATATAGGACACTCGAGCTGTGGCTGTGATTTCATTCAAACTAAATGTCTGACCTAACTAAATTACTTACAGTTGCTGTTTACTCACCGCGCGATCAATCATCAAGGCCGGTGTCAACACCGTGCCAGCCAGTTGTGAAATGTGCACGTATAGAAACTGTTATGTAAACCCCAGTGCATTTACAATACCGGTACCCCTCCCCTTTTTCCCCCACTACATCCAGAGGCGGACACATGGGTTGAACCAGAAGACCAGTCCCCACACAAATATATTCGAAAGCTTCTTTTTAGCTTGTTTCTGGGATTTTTGTTGTTGTTGTTTTGTTTGTGTTGGGTTTTTTGTTGGTTTATTTTTTATGGGGTGTGGGAGGTTTTCTGGTTGGGTTTTTTTTAGGTGGGGGGGGGGGGGGGGGGGTAATTTTCATTGGGTTGCCTTAGTCACAAGTTGGTCCGTGTGCCATTTTCTCCTAGTACGCCACACCCACATTTTCGTTCACACTAAAAACTAAAAAAAAAAAAATGGATGACGTCTTGATATGACATTTCTATGACTCCTGAAGCTAGGCGCGGATCCAGGGGGTAAGGTACTGGTACGCATGCTCCCCCACCCACCCATCAATATTAAGTCCGATGAAAATCCAACGTTTAATGGAATTATTTCTTTTAGTGAGGAAGATGTTTAAATATCTTGATCGGTTGGGTAATTCTAGATAATGATTGATTGATTAAATAGAGAATACTACATGAGCGGTCGTTAGGTACCGTTTATCGAGTTTAATGAGTTGTTTAAAAACGTATCCAACGAGCGAAAGCGACTTGGATATGATTTTAAACAACGAGATGTAAGACAAATGGTATCTAACGGACACGAAAGTAGTATTCTATTTCTTAGATATCTTCAGAAAACAGAAAAATAAATGTAAACGTCTTTTCCAACTAGAACCTATGTACTGCCTTAGCACTTAAAGTTAACTTGTGCGTCACAGACAAGTCAATTTCAGGTTAACTTGTGCGTCACAGACAAGTCAATTTCAGGTTAACTTGTGCGTCACAGACAAGTCAATTTCAGGTTAACTTGTGCGTCATAGACAAGTCAATTCCAGGTTAACTTGTACGTCACAGGGTGATCAATTCGACCGTACTTTTTTTTCATTGGATAGTATAGCATTGGTGACCTAGTCATCACCTAGGAGCAGCCAGTCGTATGTCTTTAAAATGTTACTGCCGTAGGAAAGAAAGAAAGAAATGTTTTATTTAACGACGCACTCAACACATTTATGTTTACGGTTATATGGCGTCAGACATATGGTTAAGGACCACACAGATTTTGAGAGGAAACCCGCTGTCGCCACTACATGGGCTACTCTTTCCGATTAGCAGCAAGGGATCTTTTATTTGCGCTTCCCACAGGCAGGATAGCACAAACCATGGCCTTTGTTGAACCAGTTATGGATGACTGGTCGGTGCAAGTGGTTTATACCTACCCATTGAGCCTTGCGGAGCACTCACTCAGGGTTTGGAGTCGGTATCTGGATTAAAAAGCCCATGCCTCGATTGGGATCCGAACCCAGTACCTACCAACCTGTAGAGCGATGGCTTAACCACGACGCCACCGAGGCCGGTCTGCCGTAGGAAGCGGGGGGGGGGGGGGGGGGGGTCAGTGACATTTTAGACATACGACTGTCTACTCCTAGGTGATGACCGTGTGTGTGTGTGTGAGTACCTGATGCCCCCCAACCCCTACCCCCACCCCCCACCCCTTCTTCCTACGCCACTGAATGTTATCGCACGTATGTATGTTAACACTATATTATGTGTTATCAAAAATAGTGAATGATGTTTTCACCAACGGGTGTGTAATAAATATATTTCGCGTGCTTGCATAATGAAACACCCTTCGAAAACTAAATGGATGGATGGATGGAAGGAAGGAAGGAAGGAAGGAAGGAAGGAAGGAAGAAAATGTTTTATTTATCGATGCACTCAACACATTTTATTTACGGTTATATGGAGTCAGGCATATGGTTACACAGATGTTGACAGAGGAAATCCGCTGTCGCCACTTCATGGGCTACTCTTTTCAATTAGCATGGATGGATTAATGAAGTTTGGGTGAACCATTGGACAGAAGATGGATGGATATTGATGGGTAGATGGATGGATGGATGAATGAATGTATGGATGGATTTATGAATCGATGAATGGATGGATTTATGAATCGATGGATGGATGGATGGATGGATGGATGGGTGGATGGATGAATGGAAGGATGTTGAATAGAGGGTGGGAGGGAGATACAGATGGAAGAAGAGGTGCAGTGATGGGTGGAGGGATGTTGAATAGAGGGTGGGAGGGAAATACAGATGGAAGAAGAGGTGCAATGATAGGTGGAGGGATGGATGGAAGGATGTTGAATAGAGGGTGGGAGGGAGATACAGATGCAACAAGAGGTGCAATGATGGGTGGAGGGATGAATGGAAGGATGTTGAATAGAGGGTAGGAGGGAGATACAGATGGAAGAAGAGGTGCAATGATGGGTGGAGGGATGGATGGGTGAATGGATGAATGGAAAGATGTTGAATAGAGGGTGGGAGGTAGATACAGATGGAAGAAGAGGTGCAATGATGGGTGGAGGGATGGATGGAAGGATGTTGAATAGAGGGTGGGAGGGAGATACAGATGGAAGAAGAGGTGCAATGATGGGTGGAGGGATGAATGGAAGGATGTTGAATAGAGAGTGAGAGGGAGATACAGATGGAAGAACAGGTGCAGTGATGGGTGGAGGGATGGAGGGATGTTGCATAGAGGGTGGGAGGGAGATACAGATGGAAGAAGAGGGGCAATGATGGGTGGATGGATGAATGGAAGGATGTTGAATAGAGGGTGGGAGGGAGATACAGATGGAAGAAGAGGTGCAATGATGGGTGGAGGGATGTTGAATAGAGGGTGGGAGGGAAATACAGATGGAAGAAGAGGTGCAATGATGGATGGAAGAATGTTGAATAGAGGGTGGGAGGGAAATACAGATGGAAGAAGAGGTGCAGTGATGGGTGGAAGGATGTTGAATAGAGGGTGGGAGGGAGATACAGATGGAAGAAGAGGTGCAATGATGGGTGGAGGGATGAATGGAAGGATGTTGAATAGAGGGTGGGAGGGAGATACAGATGGAAGGAGAGGTGCAATGATATGTGGAGGAATGGGTGGAAGGATGTTGAATAGAGGGTGGGAGGGAGATACAAATGGAAGAACAGGTGCAATAATGGGTGGTGGGATGGAGGGATGTTGAATAGAGGGTGGGAGGGAGATACAGATGGAAGAAGAGGTGCAATGATGGGTGGAGGGATCGATGAATGGAAGGATGTTGAATAGAGGGTGGGAGGGAGATACAGATGGAAGAAGAGGTGCAATGATGGGTGGAGGGATGAATGGAAGGATGTTGAATAGAGGGTGGGAGGGAGATACAGATGGAAGAAGAGATGCAATGATGGGTGGAGGGATGAATGGAAGGATGTTGAATAGAGGGTGGGAGGTAGATACAGATGGAAGAAGAGGTGCAATGAAGAAGAGGTGCAATGATGGGTGGAGGGAGGGATGGATGGATGGGTGGATGTTGAATAGAGGGTGGGAGGGAGATACAGGTGGAAGAAGAGGTGCAATGATGGGTGGAGGGATGGATGAATGGAAGGATGTTGAATAGAGGGTTGGAGGGAGATACAGATGGAAGAAGAGGTGCAATGATGAGTGGAGGGATGAATGGAAGGATGTTGAATAGAGGGTGGGAGGGAGATACAGATGGAAGAAGAGGTGCAATGATGGGTGGAGGGATCGATGGGTGAATGGATGAATGGAAGGATGTTGAATAGAGGGTCTGAGGGAGATACAGATGGAAGAAGAGGTGCAATGATGGGTGGAGGGATGTTGAATAGAGGGTGGGAGGGAGATACAGATGGAAGAAGAGGTGCAATGATGGGTGGATGGATGTTGAATAGAGGGTGGGAGGGAGATACAGATGGAAGAAGAGGTGCAATGATGGGTGGATGGATGTTGAATAGAGGATGGGAGGGAGATACAGATGGAAGACGAGGTGCAATGATGGGTGGATGGATGTTGAATAGAGGGTAGGAGGGAGATACAGATGGAAGAAGAGGTGCAATGATGGGTGGATGGATGTTGAATAGAGGGTGGGAGGGAGATACAGATGGAAGAAGAGGTGCAATGATGGGTGGAGGGATGTTGAATAGAGGGTGGGAGGGTGATACAGATGGAAGAAGAGGTGCAATGATGGGTGGAGGGATGTTGAATAGAGGGTGGGTTCGAGATACAGATGGAAGAAGAGGTGCAATGATGGGTGGAGGGATGGATGGAAGGATGTTGAATAGAGGGTGGGAGGGAGATACAGATGGAAGAAGAGATGCAATGATGGGTGGAGGGATGGATGGAAGGATGTTGAATAGAGGGTGGGTTCGAGATACAGATGGAAGAAGAGGTGCAATGATGGGTGGAGGGATGAATGGAAGAATGTTGAATAGAGGGTGGGAGGGAGATACAGATGGAAGAAGAGATGCAATGATGGGCGGAGGGATGAATTGAAGGATGTTGAATAGAGGGTGGGAGGGAGATACAGATGGAAGAAGAGGTGCAATGATGGGTGGAGGGATGGATGGGTGAATGGATGAATGGAAGGATGTTGAATAGAGGGTGGGAGGTAGATACAGATGGAAGAAGAGGTGCAATGATGGGTGGAGGGATGGATGGAAGGATGTTGAATAGAGGGTGGGAGGGAGATACAGATGGAAGAAGAGGTGCAATGATGGGTGGAGGGATGAATGGAAGGATGTTGAATAGAGAGTGGGAGGGAGATACAGATGGAAGAACAGGTGCAATGATGGGTGGAGGGATGGAGGGATGTTGAATAGAGGGTGGGAGGGAGATACAGGTGGAAGAAGAGGTGCAATGATGGGTGGAGGGATGGATGAATGGAAGGATGTTGAATAGAGGGTGGGAGGGAGATACAGATGGAAGAAGAGGTGCAATGATGGGTGGAGGGATGAATGGAAGGATGTTGAATAGACGGTGGGAGGGAGATACAGATGGAAGAAGAGGTGCAATGATGGGTGGAGGGATGGGTGAATGGATGAATGGAAGGATGTTGAATAGAGGGTGGGAGGCAGATACAGATGGAAGAAGAGGTGCAATGATGGGTGGAGGGATGAATGGAAGGATGTTGAATAGAGGGTTGGAGGGAGATACAGATGGAAGAAGAGATGCAATGATGGGTGGAGGGATGAATTGAAGGATGTTGAATAGAGGGTGGGAGGCAGATACAGATGGAAGAAGAGGTGCAATGATGGGTGGAGGGATGTTGAATAGAGGGTGGGTTCGAGATACAGATGGAAGAAGAGGTGCAATGATGGGTGGAGGGATGGATAAATGCATTGATGTATGCATATAGACATTGCTTCATTTATTTTAATGTTTTTATTTGTAGTGGACTAGTAAAGACGCAGATACACCACGTGACACACCACGTGATGTTGAACATGGGACAGGAAAGTCTGAAACGTATGACAGTCTTCTCCTGGAAAACCCAGCAGCTGATAAAAAATCTGTGTATGAATTGATCAACACAGAGACCACAGTGAGTAAAATTACATCGTCATCAGCAACATCATCATCATTATAACATCATCATCATCATCATAAACATCATCATCACCTCCTTCACCTTCACCTACAACATCACCATCATCATCAACATCATCATTACCACCACCATGACATCATTATCAACATCATGAGCATCATCATTATAATATCTTCATCATCACCATCATCATCATAATCTCACCATCACTATCATCATCGTCATCATAATTTCACCATCATCATCATCACCGTCATCATCACCATCATATAATCATTATAACCTCAACATCGTCATCACCATCGTCATTATCATCAAGACCACTATCATTACCACCATCGTCATTGATATCATCATTATTATCATATCATTATAATATCATCGTCATACCCTCGTCATCATCACCATCATTACCACCATCATCATTATCATCATCACCATCACCACCATCATCACCACCATCATCATTATCATCATCACCACCATCATCATCACCACCACCATCACCACCACCATCACCACCATCATCATTATCATCATCACCACCATCATCATCACCACCATCACCACCATCATCATTATATCATCATCACCACCATCATCATCACCACCACCATCATCTTTACCATCATCATCATCATCATCACCACCACCATCATCATCACCACCATCATCACCACCACCATTACCACCATCATCACCACCATCACCACCATCATCATTATATCATCACCACCATCATCATCACCACCACCACCATCATCATCATCATCATCATCATAACCTCACCGTCATCATCACCATCGCCATTACAATATCATCACCATTGTTATAATATCACCATCGTTATTATAATTCATCATCATCATCACCATTGTCATCAGGGTTTTTTTGTATAAAGTACAAAGCTGTAATATGTTTAAGGATTGTCTGTTGTTTCTTTTACGTTCAACGGGGTATGAACAAAAAAAATCAGCGAAGCCGTTCTCACATAAGTTTGCGGATGATTATTTTTTTGGACATACCCAGATAAACGTAAAAGAAATAACAGACAATACTTATAATTAAATTTGAATCATACAGGCTAATAATAACACTAAAACGTCATACTTTATTTTGAATTATTTTTTATCCATAAACAATAACGCTCATTAAGACAACTTGCCCATATAAAATGACGTCATCACATATGACGTTCCCTGACGACGTAATTTTTACGTTCATCGAAAAATGAACAAACTCCCGTTGCTACGTCTGGACCAATCGGATGACGTTACGTTGTAATGAATGTAACAGAAATTTAATATGTAAATGAATGTTAGTAAAACGGTTAACTTCCTGACACTATGGTTTAGGGGGACGAGACGTAGTCCAGTGGTACAGCGCTCGCCTGATGTGCGGTCGGTCTGTGGGATGATGCATACAAAACATCCCATGCTACTAATGAAACACTCCGCCTGTCACCAATACTTGGACTGCTGGTGCTCCCTTGCACTTGTCAGTGCAGGCGTCCCTTCTCTACCCCCCCCCCCCCCCCCCCCCCCCCCCACACACACACCTTTTTCCTGTCCTGGACAGAGAGATCCGGCCAAGGCCGGTCCCTGTGCCCAGTATAGGCGTGCGCTACAACAGCTTGCTCTGAATGTGCATGTAAAGTGCTTTTAGCCTTTAGCCTTAACTAATGAAAAAATATGTAACTTATTTTCTCTTTAAGACTATATTATGTCAAAAACATTACCAAATGATTGACATGCAATGTGCTCTAGTGGTATCGTTAAACAAAACAAACTTTAACTTATATTATAATTTATATATTGTTCTTTATTTTCAGTTCACCATCAAAAGACCCGATGTTCACAACTGAATCTCAAGAGACATATTATATTGATGGGGGTGGGGTGGGGGACACACGTGGTATTTGAGACCTAATATAATTTACTGCTAGAGTAGTTTTAAAAAAAGAAAAGAAATGTGAGGTGGCATTGAATGTCTGACAGTTGTGTGGGACTGACTGCCAGGAACAAGGTTAAATTCCTGATGCTGTGAATGAAGATTGCAGACAGTATTTACCGTCACTATTAATGTGTTCCCTCATTTCTGTCCATCAGTATACTTCGCGATTGATATATGATGAAAATTATACAATGGGCGGGGGAATCAAGTATTATGTAATACCGTGTTGTCAAACTTAGACACACACACACACACACACACACGCACACACACACCCGCCCTTTTCTCCGTAATACTAGACTATACACGGTACACCCCCAAAATACTTGGAGACACTCCATCCTCAATACCTACCCACCCCCTGTCAGGCCCGTAGGAACGATTTGGGAGTGTGGGGGGGAGGGGGGGTAACACTGACGGGTTGGGTACAAACTCTATATCAGATTTTGGTTACAATGGCAAACATTAATGTTAATGTGCCCCGCTCCCCCGGTTCCTACGGGCCTGCCTATATAACGCAATATATCATTTGACCTATATCCCCCCCCCCCCCCCCCCCCCACTTATTGAGTATTACGTAATACATGAATAGCCTCATATGCACACCAGCTCCTTTTTGCATTCGACCAATCAGGGGGCGGGATTTAGCTCAGGCGGTTGAATGCTCGTTTGAGGTGCCTGCGTCGCAGGATCGAACCACCTCTGTGGATCCATTCAACTAATTGGGGGTTTTCTCGTTCCGACCAGTGCGCCACAACTGGTTTAAGGCGATGGTATGTGCTTTCCTATCTGTGCGAAAGTGCATATAAAAAATTATCTTGTTGCATTCGAGTTAAGAATTACAAAATGTTTGACATCAATGGCCGATGATTACTTAATCAATGTGCCCCAGTGGTGTCGTTAAACAAAACAAACGTTTCACTTTTTAACTTTCGACCAATCAGAACAATGTTGACATAAAACTTACATCCTGTTTGTATTTAGCATATCCAAGAGCGGATCCTGGAAATATTTTGTGAGGGGGTGGGGTGGGGGTGGGGGACTAATGGCAAAACGGCACATTGACCAACTCTCAAAAGGGCATCCCAATGGGGGGGGAAATTAAAAGAGGGGTAAATAGGAGGGCACTTAGAATATTTTTAGGGGGGTCATGCCCCTGTACCCCCTCCCCCTTTGATGTCTTGGGCTGTGTTAATCTGATTAAAATTAGCTCCACTGGGTCCACATGTAATAGTGGAGCTAATTTTAATTAGATTGGGGCTGTCTGTATTTTCATTTGGATCAGGATGTCATCTTTGTTTATATGTGTATATGTTTATATGTTTTCACTATGCAGAGACTGAGGGAATATTCGAGGTTTTTATTATACATATTTAGGGTGGATTTTACCTAAGTGGAGTGGGGGTTGGCAATCGTATTTTCTACTCTCTTTTTTTTTACATTGTGCATTCTTAATTATTTTCTGGAGCGGAATTTAGCTCAGTGGGTAGAGTGCTCACCTGGGGTGCTTGGATCGAACGATTGAATTCCCTAGGTGGTCTTATTATATGGGATTGGGCTATTTCTCGTTCCAGCCAGTGCACCACGACTGGTATATCAAAGATTGTGGTATGTGCTATCCTGTCTATGGGATGGTGCATATAAAAGATCCCTTGCTACTAATGGAAAAAATTTATGAGTTTCCTTTCTAAGACTATATGTCAAAATTACTAAATGTTTGACATCCAATAGCCGATGATTAATACATCAAGTGCTCTAGTGGTGTCGTTAAACAAAACAAACTTTAACTTTATTATATGGGTGGTTTTTTGCTCTCTGTGTCCACCAGTGACTCATAACTGGTATATGAATGAATGAATGAATGAATGAATGAATGAATGAAAAATACATCGGCTACTGGGTGTCAAAATAATGTAAATGCATAACCGAAGTGATGGTCAACATTAATATACTCTTCAAAAAAGGTAGGGGAACTCTAATAAGAATTTACGATTGCCAAAATTGTAAGGTATATTAACTGTGGGGAATGGTTATATGATAACAGTGAATTAATTGGGCAAACATTACAACCGGTAGTTCAGTATTACAGCAGGTTTTATGACCACTAAAGATCTTGAAGGATGATTGGGGTCAGAAGTGAAATTTGAAAGTTGACGTTTTTTTATCAGTAAATTGCAAATTCAAACAATAAAAATGAGTAAAAACAAAACAGTAACAACTGTATGACCAACAAAATGAAAACGATTGACAAAACTAATCTTCCAAAGTGATTAATCGACCTTCCTGGAAATTTTCTAAATCGACAATGACACCCCACGCACGTGTACGGGGAAACTGCGTGATGCATGTGCAAACTATGCAATGTGTTTGTGGTGTTGATAAACAGACCTGAACGTTCTTTATTAGGATGTCTGTGGTCAAAACGTATAACATTAATATTTCAGGTTCCCACTACTGTTTTTGAAGAGTATATAAACATTCAAGCGTTTTATTATAACATAGTTTAAAGTTGGTATATTAAAGGCCATGGTATATACTGTCCTGTCTGTGGAAAATTGGTGAATATAGAAGACTCCTTGCTACTGGGAAAAATGTGCGGATTTCCTCTCTAAGCCTAGGCCTACATGTCACAATTACCAATGTTTGACATCCAATAGCCGATCATTAATAAATCAATGTGCTCTAGTGGTGTCGTTAATGAAAATAAACTTTTTAATTTGTACCATTTTTTAAGAGTGTAATCAGTATTCCTACAAAAAAAATTAACATTTTTTAATTTAATGAAATGTGTGATTTATTTCATATTGTAAAGAATGACATGTATTTTATAATTGTTTTATAATTATTGTGATTCGTTTTGTAAATCATGTATTCATATTGTGTGTTTTTGTTCATTTTATTTCTTCAATCCCAATTTCTTTTTTAATAATTTTATGTGTGTGTGAAATGAACATATTTGATATCACCCCAAAAGTATTCTATTCAACTATATAGTCCGTCCCATCATTTTATAAAAAAAAGTTTGGGGTTTTTTTTGTTGGTTTTTTGGGGGGGAATAAAGAAAAATATGCAAATAAATCGGCTCAGAAATAAATAACGTGCAGTAAATTTCATGGTATGAAAAAGG
>NC_054711.1:29204241-29218568 GCF_016097555.1 Gigantopelta aegis
TTCGTCTAAGTAGTGCGCTGTAAAAAAAAAATATATATATATATATATATATACATTTTTATTTAGGACTCAATCTTTTAAACCTTTTAGCGGGCTTCATTCGAGGCCAACTTTAAACTTAGAAATTAATCAAAAGTGGCTACAAGGAATTATTTATAATTGTAAAACTATTGTTTTAGTTTAATAAATGTGTGTGTGTAAGCCATTGGCAGTTTTAGCACAATAATATCAGAACCTCCCCCCCCCCCCCCCCCCCCACCCCATTAAAAACATCATTGTTCCAATACTGGTCAGTTTAATTTTTCCACATTAGTAGACTTAATAGCTATTTTATCTGTAAAACTGGACCTACGTTGTGTTACTAGAACGTGTCTAATTGTTTGTATATTGAATACAGACAGCTTTTTGAGTATTTGTAAACAAGAGGACTGTGATGTGTATTTCTTTCTCCCCTTTCTTTTTCATACAACTTTAAATTTCTCCTTACCAGGGCCCTAATTCACAAAGGTCTCTTAGGCTCTGCTAGACAACAAAGCATCCTCTTTGCAAGTCGTTTAGCATTGCACTGTGAGATAGCAAAGTTGCGAGAGTTTAGTGAATTAGACTCCTGGGGCCCAATTCACAAAGGTCTCTTAGGCTCTGCTAGACAACAAAGCATCCTCTTTGCAAGTCGTTTAGCATTGCACTGCGAGATAGCAAAGTTGCGAGAGTTTAGTGAATTAGACTCCTGGGGCCCAATTCACAAAGGTTTCTTAGGCTTTGCTAGACAACAAAGCATCCTCTTTGCGAGTCGTTTAACAATGCACTGCGAGATAGCAAAGTTGCGAGAGTTTAGTGAATTAGACTCCTGGGGCCCAATTCACAAAGGTCTCTTAGGCTCTGATAGACAATAAAGCATCCTCTTTGCAAGTCTTTTAGCATTTCACTGCGAGATAGCAAAGTTGCGAGAGTTTAGTGAATTAGACTCCTGGGGCCCAATTCACAAAGGTCTCTTAGGTTCTGATAGACAACAAAGCATCCTCTTTGCAAGTCGTTTAGCATTGCACTGCGAGATTGCACAGTTACGAGAGTTTAGTGAATTAGACTCCTGGGGCCCAATTCACAAAGGTCTCTTAGGCTCTGCTAGACAACAAAGCATCCTCTTTGCAAGTCGTTTAGCATTGCACTGCGAGATAGCAAAGTTGCGAGAGTTTAGTGAATTAGACTCCTGGGGCCCAATTCACAAAGGTCTCTTAGGCTCTGCTAGACAACAAAGCATCCTCTTTGCAAGTCGTTTAGCATTGCACTGCGAGATAGAAAAGTTGCGAGAGTTTAGTGAATTAGACTCCTGGGGCCCAATTCACAAAGGTCTCTTAGGCTCTGCTAGACAACAAAGCATCCTCTTTGCAAGTCGTTTAGCATTGCACTGCGAGATAGCAAAATTGCGAGAGTTTAGTGAATTAGGTCCCAGGTCTTCATCCCTTTTCCACATAAGCGTGCGAGACCGGGCCGGGGGGGGGGGGGGGGGAGGAGGTCACCCCATCCCCAAGTGCTGGCTTAAATCCTTAAATTCAGGCAAAAACGATTGAGATAATCGTGCAAAATGTATTAATCTGAGACCACCATTCTACCTGCGAAATTAGTTGTAATTCTTGCAAAAACGCTTAGTGATTCGTTTGTAACCCTATATAGCTGTTTGGCAGCAATGTTAAAGGGACATACCCTAGTTTTTAAACACTGAGGTATATTTTTGACTATTATAACCGTTTTTGATAACTGAAATCATACTCTACTTAGATTTTATGCTTTAGATGATCAATTTCCGTACATTCGAAGTGTCTTTGGTCATCCTGGTGTTTTTAATATCACAAAATGCATTTCTCGTATTTTTAAGAACGCACGTGGATCTGAGAAGTAATAGTTAAGGAGTCGACTTTTGGTCCGTTTTCAGAGGGTATTTCACCATTTCAAAGTCACAGGCTCATGTTTCACTCAGTTGTAACTTTATCCAAATGTGTTTTAAGTTTGTAGATTAACTAAACTAAGAGTTAATTTTCACGGGTCGAAACTAGGGTATGTCCCTTTAATATGAATAACTGTGTTATCCAGATTCGGGCTTCTTTTTTAATTCGGGCTAAAACCAGCCTGCCCCTCCCCCCTCCCCCAGTTCAACAATGGGAGCCCGTATGCCCGTATGCCCGTATGTCCGTATGCATTTCCATCTTCTTTTCTTCTCTTTCGAATTCTAATCATGTCTCTTCTAAACGTGTTATTGCTAAATTATTTTTATATGTAGCCCCTATATTATTCCCATATACATATTAAAGGCATATTGTCACAAACCACTGATCTATTAAATGGCCTAACAAAGTATTACGTGAAACATATGTATTTGATTTGTCCCTAAATGTACTTTATTCAACAATCTACTTACCCATCATACTTCACTTATTAATGATATTTTGTAAACAAAAACAAAAACATTTAAAACAAAATTGAAAAATTGAAATATGGCAATGGTCCATAATTTAAAATATAATATTGCCAAGAGGATTGACATGGATTTCACTCCATCGTGGTTTAGTTAAGGTGAGTCAATAGCCAGATTTGGGTTCTAAACATTGATGTAATTTTCATTTATTATCCACTTTGGAGAAATAAGGTCCTTAAATCCGTGGCAGTATGCCTTTAATACATGTAAAATATCTTATCTATATAGAGAATACTACATGAGTGACCATATATCTTGTAACGGCGATTTGTTTTCTTAAACGTATAAACAAAACGTATTGCGTAGGATTTATTTCCGGGTATCGTATGTAAATACAATGACTAATGATTTACATATTCATTGCCTTATGCAACAACGTTTTAAAGCCGCACACCCTAGTTCAATCCAGCGAAAATAAATTATAATTTGGTTAATCTACAAACCTGTAACACACTTAGATCACGTTTTTATCAAATGGAGTGAAAAAGCAGGTTTTATATCGATAAATACCATGGGAATCCCCATGTCCCAATTGCTTGAAATAATTTTGAAAGTTAGTATTCTGATGTCACCGGTAGATGTCGCTCGAAGCACAACAATGCCTACGTCACGACAAATTTCACAGACTTGGGGTGCGTTCGTTTCACGTCTCCTGGACATGTTCCAACTGTTCTGTCCTGGTTGTATCCCCTCTCCAGATATCGTAAGACTTAGCAAAATTATTGGTTTTAAGGGTTTGTAACGTTTTGTATTGAGACACTTACTTGTCTGAACTTTATTGTTACTGAAAATGTTCACGAACTGTGAAGAAAAATCTCACAAATGAACAACAACAAATCGGATGTTGATTGCGCGAACCGTGCACGAGAAAACAAACCGAACCAAAATGATAACAGTCACGTGATATACCAACGTCTGTGACATTGAAATGGAAATATCCCCTCTAAAAAATAGATTGGACCTCGCTTGCTTAACGTTTTTTTCTCGACAACACGTCTTGTGAAAAAATGAAAAAAATGCATTTCGTGGTTTTACAAACATCAGGATTACCAAAAAGCACTTCAGGTGAATGGAAATGTGTATTCTAAATAATAAAATGTAAGTAAAGTGCAATTTTATTTGTGAAAAATGGGGTTTAATAGCGAAAAACAACGCCGTAATGGTTAACAAATAACCGTAACTAGGGTGTGTCCCTTTAAGCTTTTACTGACCCATTGACCTTCGCGTGTTCTCGTATATTTTGTCACGAACCAATGACGTAAAATGTCATACATTAACAGGGGCGTGTTCAGGGGGCCGAGCGCTCGCTAAGTGTTTCACTGCTTACCGTAATCATTTATCATATCACATTTGTATTGCCGACTGGATGGAATTAGTGAGCTTTTGCACGGTGTTAAGTACAGGGCTCGAAATAGGGCCTGCAAAAACAGTTTTCAAAATAAACTTTCTGTTTTTACTCATAAATATATTAAGGATAATAGGTTCCTTGACTTGAATGATGATGTATTAATCTATAAATATCCTCTTAATAATTAGTATTAGAAGTCAATATTCCTCAAGACTTTATAAGAAATTTATAAAGTTTTACATAATTATACAAGTGTGCTTGGTGTGAGTCAGGGAGTGGTTGTTTGTGTGTGTTTTTATTTTATTTTTTATTATAATACGTTGTATTATGTTGATATTGTAAATAAAAAGATTTTAAAAAACACACCTTTTTTTACCTAGCAGATCGAGGGCGCAAAGCAAAGTTTCTAGGGGGTTCGGGGGTATGCTCCCCCGTAACAATTTTAAAATTAGATGTCCTGAAATGCAATTTTATTTACTAAAGATTTACTGCCAATAATATTTTTTATTCAGAATTATTGGGCCTCCAGCCCCTTCCCCTCCCCTCCCCTCCCGCCTGCTACGCCGTGCCTGATCTCAGAGGTCCTAATTTCCAACACACCATCCCATACTCACCACTCATTCTGTGCTGTATTATTTCCAGTGGGCCATATTGCTTCTTAGAAGGACATATTTCTTTTAGACTGCCATTTTCAAAAAAACAACAGCAAGCCATATTTTACTTTCTAGTTCGAATTTCTCGTTACAGCCAGTTTACCACGACTAAAATACTAATCAAAATTATACCCAGGTGATTTTTCAGTCTTATATATTAGTTATGAAAATCCCTGGAATAAAAACCATAAAAATGTGTCAGTATTATCATGACCTGTTATGGTATTCAAACAACCGGTAGAAAAAATAACAATAAATGACCTGTTATAGATAGAAATATGAGATTTATTTACAATTTTACTGCAAAACATATGTAAATTGAAACAGACTATAACACCCAGGTTTAAGTGTATTGTGAACCCACGCCTTTCATCCACTCCCTGGTTCCGCCCGTATAATATAGCGACCCTCAGTGAACTCGAATAATAAACAAATGCTTCTACTCCGTAATTGATATCTCTCATACCCCGCCTTTACGAAAACGCGTCATTACATACCTCGTAGCTTGGGGATCTGATTCCTGTAGCTATGAATACCCGAGTATATAGCCTAGACACCCGAGTGTTATATCGGTGATTTGCATAATAATTCGAGAGGGTTTTTAAATTCCCGCTTGAAGCTTTGTAAAACGATTTACAATTTCAGTTTCGAACACTAGTATTGTTTGACGGCAGTGAAGTAACGCGTGTTCTTGGTTTTGGTCACTTGTGGACTTTAATACCTGTTTACAGTTGACTTTAATGAAGGAATATTACACTGTTTTAGTTCATTACTACACAGACAGATTTCTACGCAGTTTCCTAGGTAAGTAAAATATACGATTACTAATACGAATGCGAATATGTTTATTTGGATTTCCGATCATTTCATAGTGTGTTCTCTCGTTCCAGCCAGTGTACCACGACTGGTATATCAAATGACGTGATATGTACTACCCTGTCTGTGGGAAAGTGCATATAAAAGATCCCTTGCTGCATTAGAAAAAATATAGCGGGTTTCCTCTGATGACTACACGTAGTTTCAGAATTACCAAATGTTTGACATCCAATAGCTGATGATTAATAAATCAATGTGCTCTAGTGGTGTCGGTAAACAAAACAAACTTTAAAGGGACATTCCTGAGTTTGCTGCATTGTAAAATGTTTCTGACTAATATAATATTTCTACGATTAAACTTACATGTTAAATATATTTTCTAGTTGTGACGGAACATGCTCTTAATTTGTTTTCGCCTGTGGCGATATTAATTGTTTTAGAGGGCCGTGTGCAGTTCCAATATGCACTTAAGCCCAGGTGGGCACTTTGTT
Organism: Gigantopelta aegis; assembly: GCF_016097555.1. Lineage (NCBI taxonomy): Eukaryota > Metazoa > Mollusca > Gastropoda > Neomphalida > Peltospiridae > Gigantopelta > Gigantopelta aegis. Next base: position 29,210,020 of record NC_054711.1, read on the forward strand.
ACGTAATACCTCTGCGCGACGGTCGTCGAGCTCTTTCTAATACACACACCCAGACCAGGTGCGGAGGCCATGTGGCCAGTAGTTACGTAATACCTCCGCTAGTTCGGTACGTTCGGGGTATTGCGGGTGGACTAGGCGTCATCAGGTCTGGCGATCCAAGAAAAATATGCCGGCGTGGTCTCTGTGGAAATATCACTTGATAGGGGGAGGACCGCGATGTACCCCCAGGCGATATTCGGTTTTTATGATAAATAGCTAGGGTTTTAGAGATATCGGGGAGAAACATATTGGAAGGCTTCCAGGGATCGCTGTCCGTCCGGACTGGTAAATATTTTATTTCTGCTCTGTGTATAACCTTGATGTGATTGATGTGACTTTAAATATTTTAATACTGTATTATACCAATATTATTTAGACGGTGCTGCCGGTCATCTGACGCAGTAAACTGTAGGCTCACTGTTCTATATATATAAAGCTTAACCAGTCATCCTAGAGGACCTAGGTAAACTGTAGGTTATTGTCTTTATTGTGATAGGTACCAGTATTAATTCTGGTCACATACCGAGTTTGGCTGTGTGAGACACTTCACGGGTGTGATTTTGAATGTCTGCTGAGTGTATGACCCCAAATTGTAATTAACCGCAATGGCGCTGCAGGTTATGTGTACCCCTGGCTGGGTGATACTGAGATTGCTAAATTGACAAGAGTCTTGGATCACCGCCAGTTCAAGTAAACTAATGGAAATACTGCGGCATCACTATTCATCTCATTATTACCACATATATATATATATATTTACACGTGTGTGTGTGTGTGTGCGTGTGTGTAGATATACAGACAGACAGACAGATGTGTTATAATAAAACAAACAAACACACACACAAATACATACATACACACACATACACACACACACACATACATACGTACACACGTACACACGTACACACATACGTACATACACACACATACGTATATACACGTGTGTGTGTGTGCGTGTGTGTAGATATACAGACAGACAGACAGACAGACAGATGTGTTATAATAAAACACACAAACATACACACACACACACATACACGCATAACATTCACATACACATACACACACATGTACACACACACATACACACACATACATACATACATACACACACACACACGTACACACAAACATACACACACAAACACGCACACACCCGCACGCACACATACACACACAGACACACACACACACAGACACACAAACACACACATACGCACACACATACACACACTAACACACACATACACACACACATATGCACACACATACAGACACACACAGACACACACAGACACACAAACACCTTCTCTCTGAAATTTAATTTAGTTCTTGTTTTAGGTTCTCAGTCAGTGTCTGACCAATCACAAAGATGGTGACAAGTGTAGGTAAGTATTATGTATATATATTGGGTACGGTTATAGAATATGTCCGCCACCTAAATACAACTATTTACTATACACTAAATCACGAATATGTAATTTTCAATAATTATAACTACTCTGACGATTACTGAAATAAAGCCAATAGCCTGTTCATACATTTGTACATGTTTTTAGCCGTCATAATGTTTCCGAATCGGTCATTTTACATTAAGTTAACCGCCATTTTGATTGTCGACTTCTTACAAATGCTACGCTATGCCGTGACCTGTCTATTGTTACAGAGGAGGCGTGATAGCCTACACGTCTGCAGAGTGATTAGGGTTGACAGGGGGGGGGGGGGGGGGGGGGGGGTTAATGTCCATAGACTATAGTTTTATTTATTTTATTGTTATTTATGTAGGAGTGATCGGGTGATTAGGGCAATTAGGTTGGTGTGCATGATTCGACTTCTGACAAATGCAAAACTATGCCGTAACCTGATACCGATTACTTCTGACAAATGCAGAGCAGTGCCGTAACCTGGTACCGATCAGTCTATTGTTATTTTCTGTTTTACTTTAATTTTAATTTAGGAACTTTGTCGGTGGATTGTTACAGAGGAGTGTTGATAGCCTACACGTCTACAGAGTGATTAGGGTTGGCAAGGGGGGGGGGGGGGCTGGGGGCTGCCCCCCCCCCCCCCAATAAGTCTTAATGTCCATAGACTCGAGTTAATTTCTATTTTATTTTAGGAACTTTGGGAGCGGTTATAGAAGTGTTGATAGCCTACACGTCTACAGAGTGATTAGGGTTGGCACTATTACACTATTACACTATATTTATTTATTTATCTATTTAGGTAACAGAAGACGACTGGCCATGCTGGGGTTTATTATTTTATCAACTCTGATAACGGTATCAAACGCTGCATCATCAACTGCAGCCACCACTAATGAAACAGCGTCAACAACTGCAGCCACCACCACTAATGAAACAGCGTCAACAACTGCAGCCACCACCACTGATGAAACAGCGTCAACAACTGCAGCCACCACTAATGAAACAGCGTCAACAACTGCAGCCACCACCACTGATGAAACAGCGCCAACAACTGCAGCCACCACTAATGAAACAGTGTCAATAACTGCAGCCACCACCACTGATGAAACAGCGCCAACAACTGCAGCCACCACTAATGAAACAGCGTCAACAACTGCAGCCACCACCACTGATGAAACAGCGTCAACAACTGCAGCCACCACTAATGAAACAGCGTCAACAACTGCAGCCGCCACCACTAATGAAACAGCGTCAACAACTGCAGCCACCACCACTGATGAAACAGCGTCAACAACTGCAGCCACCACCACTAATGAAACAGCGTCAACAACTGCAGCCACCACCACTGATGAAACAGCGTCAACAACTGCAGCCACCACTAATGAAACAGTGTCAATAACTGCAGCCACCACCACTAATGAAACAGCGTCAACAACTGCAGCCACCACTAATGAAACAGCGTCAACAACTGCAGCCACCACTAATGAAACAGCGTCAACAACTGCAGCCACCACCACTAATGAAACAGCGTCAACAACTGCAGCCACCACCACTGATGAAACAGCGTCAACAACTGCAGCCACCACTAATGAAACAGCGTCAACAACTGCAGCCACCACCACTGATGAAACAGCGTCAACCACTGCAGCCACCACCACTGATGAAACAGCGTCAACAACTGCAGCCACCACTAATGAAACAGCGTCAACAACTGCAGCCGCCACCACTAATGAAACAGCGTCAACAACTGCAGCCACCACCACTGATGAAACAGCGTCAACAACTGCAGCCACCACTAATGAAACAGCGTCAACAACTGCAGCCACCACCACTAATGAAACAGCGTCAACAACTGCAGCCACCACCACTGATGAAACAGCGTCAACAACTGCAGCCACCACTAATGAAACAGTGTCAATAACTGCAGCCACCACCACTAATGAAACAGCGTCAACAACTGCAGCCACCACTAATGAAACAGCGTCAACAACTGCAGCCACCACTAATGAAACAGCGTCAACAACTGCAGCCACCACCACTAATGAAACAGCGTCAACAACTGCAGCCACCACCACTGATGAAACAGCGTCAACAACTGCAGCCACCACTAATGAAACAGCGTCAACAACTGCAGCCACCACCACTGATGAAACAGCGTCAACCACTGCAGCCACCACCACTGATGAAACAGCGTCAACCACTGCAGCCACCACTAATGAAACAGTGTCAATAACTGCAGCCACCACCACTAATGAAACAGCGTCAACCACTGCAGCCACCACTAATGAAACAGCGTCAACAACTGCAGCCACCACCACTAATGAAACAGCGTCAACAACTGCAGGCACCACCACTGATGAAACAGCGTCAACAACTGCAGCCACCACTAATGAAACAGCGTCAACAACTGCAGCCACCACTATCGTAGCGCCATCAACCACAGCCACTAATAATAACACGGCGTCATCAACTGCAGTCACCTCCAATGACACTGTGTCATCAACTGCAACAACCACTGATGAAACAGCGTCAACAACTGCAGCCACCACTATCGTGGCGTCATCAACTGCAGTCTCTAATAATGGCACTGAGTCATCAACCGCAGTCGCCACTAATGACACCGCCTCATCAACCATAGCCACCACTAATGACACGGCGTCATCAACAGCAGCCACAACGAATGTCACGGCATCAAGTAACGACACAGAATTAACGACTACTATCACAGACAACACGACATCATCAGGATCAAGTGAAATAATTACATCATCAACCGAGGTGATGACGACAACATTACCCAAAGCGTCTGACGTTACAACAAGAAGACCAAACACTGGTATGTAATAGTTTCATTGTAGTACAGGTACTATCATACAACCCTGCTAATTAACCAGCAATTTTCCGCGACATTTATTTTGCTGTAAACCTTTAAATTTTCTACGATTTACTTTTTCAAAACTGATAAATTAACCTCCTGTTTTACACATTAACTGCAAAATTGCCGTGGAAAATACTACCGTGGAGACCATTTTCTTAATCATCATCGTCGATGTCGTCGTCGTCAACACTACCGCCATTACCATTGTCACTACCATCATCATTGTCATCATCATCATCATCATCACATTATTATTATTATTATTATTATTATTATCAGCAGCAGCAGCAGCTGCTAAATTATGTTTTGCCATGTTGATTTTATTTTTAGGGCAAGCACACTTTAAGTTGTCCTTTTCCATCAAGTTTGACGTAGATTTCACAAACGATCTGTCCAATCCAGGATCGCCTCTGTTTTTAAATTATTCAAGAACACTGCAACTAGAAGTAAGTTAACAAATGAGTAATGCTAGGTTCAGACTATCACCTGTCACGACGGAGTTGGCCAATCCGACAGTTGCGTTGTAATTTTCCCCACTTCCAACAACTAATCAGTCGTAGGGATTGTATACGACGAGGGATGCGGGACATAGCCCTGTGGTAAAGCGCTCTCCTGATGCGCGGTCGGTCTAGGATCGATCCCCATTAGGATATTTCTCTTTCCAACCAATGCACCACGACTGGTATATCAAAGGCCGTGTTATCCTGTATGTAGGATGGTGCATATAAAAGATCCCTTGCTACTAATGGAAACATGTAGCGGGTTTCCTCTCTAAGACTATATGTAAAAATTACAAAATGTTTGACATCCAATAGCCGACGATTAGTAAATCAATGTGCTTAAGTGGTGTCGTTAAACAAAACTAACTTCAACGTTTTTGTATACGACGAGAATCGAATTGTAAGAGTGTTTAGATTAGAAACTGAACAGTCGTATAGAAGTCGAGAGATCGGTGAGTTGGCTAACTCAGTCGTGACACCATAAGGTTTTTTAAAATTCCACAAAAACAAAACAAAACCCACGAAAAATCTCAACAAAACACACATAAGCGCGCGCACGCACGCACGCAAACACACACACACTAAAAGTAGTCTTTGTTTGTAGTAATTTAAATAAACTGGTTTAACACACCCCATTAGCTTTTCTCACAGGATGAAATGTACTTCTTACTTCTTCAAGAGTTTTTTCACCACAACATTTCGCCATTCCTTTTTTAAATTGTTCCACCGTTAACTTGTCCGCACAACAGCGGTCGATTTCAAAATGCTTGGGGCAGGGAGGGGGGTGGGGGTTACGAAGCAAAATCCAGCCCGCGTATACTAATCAAGTTTTATTTCATTTTTTTTTCAGCTCACAAACGTCTACCAAAGTACACCGGGCTTTATATCTCTGTATGTTACGGGATTTAGGTGAGAATTATATAATGTTTGTTTTAAAGCTAAAATTTCTAGAGATTTGTTGGGTTTTTTGTTGGTTTTTTAAATAATTTAATTATTATATTTTTCCCGTTATATTAAAGACTGATTATTTGTTCAAATTCTCTTATCTATTGTTAATAAATTAAAGAGACATGCCCTAGTTGTTAAACACTGCGACGTATTTTTTACGATTAGAGCATCTTTTTTTCTCTTTTTTTTTTATAACTGAAATCAGACATTATATTGTTTAGATTATCCATTTCCGTACATCCGAAGTGTTTCTGGTCATCCTGGTGTTTTTAATAATAAAAATGCACGTACCTCTGAGACGTAACGGTTATGGAGACGAGATCTAGTCTACTTTTTAAAGATATATTCATTTTCAATTTAGGATCTGCGACTTTAATATATTTTTATTTAGGATACAGTTGTTATGCAGTATACGCTAGAGGTTAAAACCAATACAGGATACAATAAAACAAAATGGAAGGTGCTAAGAAAAACGTTCATAAATAAACCTCTCAAGTATCATGGGACACTCCCATTTTCCTCAGGTAGATTAAATGTGAGGTAATTACAGAGGAATGTGTACCTTTAAGGCCAGGTATTGAGGTATAAAATCATTAATACTCTACTCGGCGGTGGCTTTACGATTATCAACCATGATGTTCTTCCCCGTACGCCCTTTGTTGTGGCGAATATGACTAGACATGATCCGTGAATAAGCCTCCTATTCATACGACGAGGAACTATATAAACAAAAACGTATCACATATCAGCCTAGCTCAGACATTAGCCAGCGTTAGAGAACGTTTTTCCTTGTCTCGTGTGGTAATCGACTTGCAATCTACGACACCCATATCCATACTACTTAAGTATGCGTGTCCACCGTTCCAGATCAGTAAAAAAAAAAAAAAAAATCCTTTTAGATCTAGTTTTTCCTTTCAATTCTTTCTTCATTCAGACCATATACATGGTACATGAGGTAATATAATAATATAATATTTACAAAGTGAGCAAGTTACAAACATATACAGATAACATTTGGAGAACAAAGTATAATAAATAAATAATATAGTAAATACTCATCTTCATTTCTAGATCACATTCTTGTTAAACCTTGTTTAATGTAATCACATAGTTTTATTAATACATGTTTACTCTGCTTATTAAAAAGTATATTTATGTTTTTAACATTTGGCTGTATATAATAATAATTAGATAAATATAGTACTCTAATATCATTTAGTGTTTTACATTCAAATAAGAAGTGAGATTCGTCACCAATACAACCACTATTACATATATTACATAATCTTTCTTCCTTTGGTAAATGAGTCCATCTTCCTATTTCAACGGTTAGTCTGTGGTTAGCAAGTCTAAATCTGGTAAATACAATTCTTCGTTTCAAAGGGAGTATGTCTAGATATGGTTCATATGAATGTTCATTTTTAAATAATCTATAAATGATATACTGACGTTCAAAAGAAACTTAACAAGGCTTGAAATTGTATTATAGAAAACCATCAAACGGTATGGTGGGATAAGAAAGTATCATGAAGTTCAACATCTAAACGTCACAATGCTCTTCGTGATACATGCAAAATGTTTGTAAGGTGGTTTGTAAATTGGTTCAACAACAGCAACAAAAACAATAAAAACAAAACAAAAATTCTCCATTATTCGCTCCCATTCGGAACTAGCCAGCGTTTTCATTTAAACATCTTGAAACAAAAACGCAAGTAGCTTCCTGCAAAGAATGTTTACATTCATAACAGCGTCTGACGTCACAGTCACTGGCAGCCAGTGATGTAGATCTTCAGGTCACACATAAACTTGAGTTTATTTTCACAGAAAAAGGTACAAAAATTGGAATGTGACACAACAAATTTTGAAATATAATCAAAGTATTTTATTTAAAATTTGGAAACATAACTTTTAGGCTAGCTATGTCATTCCCAAGATGACTTTGGGCACCTGCTATTGTCCGATTTCCGGAAGTAGTTTCTGCACGATAAAACTAATAGTTTCTATACCGATTTGACTGAGATATATTACACAAATATAACCTGAAAGGGTTGCATGATAAATAAAAAAAAATCAGGTTACTAAGTTTTAATATCGTGGTTTTTTTGGCTCGGTTCGATAACGGTGTAACAGGCTTGCTGAAGCTCGCCTGTTACACCATTATCTAAACCTCGCCAAATAACCACGATATCAAAATGTAGTAACCTAATATTCTATATATCTGAGCGCACCTGTCTTGAGTCGGGAGTTGGGAACATTACAACGCAACCGTTGAGTTGGCCAACTTTCTGCTGGCAGTTGACAGTCTGACACTAGCTTAATCAGCTTAAGTTTCAAACAAGCTGCCGTTGGGCCGTTGATAATTCTGGCACACAGTCGTAAGAAGAAACCTCTACATTTGTTCCCCATTAGATGCCAGGAAACGTTTATATGTACCTTCACTTTTGAGAGAGAAGTCTGCAGTGGCTTTACACATCCTCCATAAGTTGTCTATCGGGGTGGGGGGTAGGAGGTGGGTAGTTGATGGGGGTTAATGAGAGAGAAGTCTGCAGTGGCTTTACACATCCTCCATAAGTTGTCTATCGGGGTGGGGGTAGGAGGTGGGTAGTTGATGGGGGTTAATGAGATACAAGTCTGCAGTGGCTTTACACATCCTCCATAAGTTGTCTATCGGGGTGGGGGGTAGGAGGTGGGTAGTTGATGGGGGTTAATGAGAGAGAAGTCTGCAGTGGCTTTACACATCCTCCATAAGTTGTCTAT